>NC_044031.1:385931654-385979919 GCF_901765095.1 Microcaecilia unicolor
TTATTTGTATCTTCTTTGTGCTACTCTGCTTACTTGGTATTTTCTGATAGTATTGTGAATCTTGGCCTGGTTGTTTTATTTATTGTAAACCACACTGAACTCAAGTATGTTCAGGATAATGTGGGGTATAAATGTCTAAATAAACAAACAGGCTCCAACTTGACACCTTGCTAACACTTAAAAAAAAAAGCACACCCCTTTATACAGTCCAGAAAAAAAAGGACCCTCCCCCCCCCCCCCATTTTACAAAATAACCCAAAAACATCCTATTACAGCAGAAACCGCTACCTAAAATTCGAGACATTTCAAAGTACTTTATTTTTCAACAGGATGGAGCTCCAGTGCATCGAGCTTGCAAAACAGTTGAGCTCTTAATTAAACCCTAGAATTCATTGAAGCAAAAGCTCAGTGGTATCACAGACTTCCTGAATGTATCAAGGTTAACTTTGAAAATAGATTAGTATAATTTTTTTTCTAAGGTCAATCCTATGGGTGTCCCTAGTGTTAGCATGCACAAAAAACATTACACACCTACAGTGTGGCTTAGTAAACAGGGCTTTAAATGTTTACACAATTGCAAAGTATTTGAAATTAGGGACGGGGTGCCATTTTTTTTCCTGTCACTGTGTACGGTTTCTCTCATCAGCACCTTCTCCACCTCCAAAGCTAGGTGACCTGTTACAGTTACCCTCTACATGCGTTTGCACTTTTAGATTTATTACTCACCCTTTCCAAATCTGAGATCAAAGCTATACAAGTTATTTCCATGTCCAGCTGAGTTACAATGGAGGATTAAGGGACCTGTCCCCAAGTTGGCTGGAATTAGGGATCTAGCTGTAGTTTATGCTTTTCAGTAGCAGCTCAAGGCGAATTCCCGGAGTGGCCATGGGAGAAGTGGAATTCAAAACCCTCATTTACAGCCCACATCTCTCTCCCTCCCTTTTCAGTTTATTTAGAATGAGGTTCCATCTTTTTGCAGGTAAAATGGATAGGTGGTTTGCACCCTCTTTCTTGAGGTGTGACTTCCAACTGCTTGCTTCTTTTGTTCCTGACCATTAAAATTGCTCTTTTCACTCCAGTACTCCTTTCTTCCCCTTACCATGAAAGCACAGTGCTGCTTTGTAAGCTTGAAAATTTCAGTACAGTAAGGAGATGACTTGGTAATTTTTCAGATACCCTTTATAAATGGATGAAAATGTACATACATTCCAGCTGTTTTACTTGCTCCTTGGAGCCAGGTTTGCCCAACATTTTGACAGATTTGCAGTACTTTTAGTAACTACCTGAGAAGTGGAATCCTCAATGATAGCAGGCATGTTTACTAAAGAGCTTTAAGTTATTGCAACTCAATGTGTGTTATCAAACAGTGCACTGCCCTGCAAAGGCCTTATGGTAACATTACTTCTGGGTAGTATGAGGGAGAATTCAGTAAAGGTCACCCAAAGTAAGCACTAGGATGATGTGCAGTAGCATGAATTCTATAAAAGCAGTTCTGTGTGGAACTGTCTTTATAGAATACTCGCTTAGCATGCAATTTCATGCTTTGGGCATGAGCACTCATACCAGCCCAAAGGCTAGTGTAACTGCTCACACCCAACTACTGTCCGATGAGCATTTTGGAGTGTGTGCAAGGTTAAGTTGCATCACAGATGATAGAACAGGGGCCCAGGCAGATCCATGCGTATGTTTAGTTACTGTCAGTTAGCTCTTGTTAATGACAGCAACTGATTGCCGTCATCTATTTAGCCAATTCTAGGCAACTTATAGCGAAGGCAGGGGTATAACTGCAGATGCACCTAATTGCCACCTACAGTGATGGAGTTAAGTGAACCTATTAATTGCACATTTAACAGTGTAGACTTCCTACCACACACTGACTGCAACATGTGGTCCTCACCCCATCCCACTCCAAACTAAGCTGTTACTGCTGGACTTTTACTGCACAGGCTAGTTAAGATGAGCTAGAAAACATGCCTCTTAAAATTGCAGATATAGAATAGTGGGTCTTTGCTGCTTCCACCCCGCCCCTGTGGCAATGCTGACTCAATCCACACTTTTAGGGTCTGAGCTTTCGTCTTGCTGATACATAGTAACATAGTAGATGACGGCAGAAAAAGACCTGCACGGTCCATCTAGTCCTGCCCAACAAGATAAACTCATATGTGCTACTTCTTGTGTATACCTTACCTTGTCACAATACTGGCCCCCACCCACTCCTTCCAGGACTCCAGCCACACCATGCACTTCCCTATAGAACCTACTGGCAGATCAATACGTTGAACCCCAAAACAACTGAGGACATACTTACTTAGTGCTATGTTGGAAGCATACACGTCAATGATTTTAAATCTCACCACTTAAAAGAATGCTTTCTGCATTACATGCAGCCAGAGAAGCCATATAATATTGTCACATATACCAGCAGCAGTAAAGTGTTAACCAAAAGTAGTTTACTAATGAGATGAGTACCATGGTTCTGTCACAGTATCAAAACAGCAAAAAGAAAGCACTAAGAGCCTTCAAAAACAGGAACACAGATCTTTTTTAATAATGTAGCTTGAGCATCAATCTTATAGTAGTGACCTGACATGGGCCGTGCTTCGGCACACAGCGCCTGCGTCAGCGGTCGATGAATTATTCTCATGCAATTCTGATGTTGATAATCTGATACACAAAGCGGAGATACCTCCTCACACTAAGTTTAATCCTTTACTACTTAGTTGAATACAAAAAAAAATCTTCCATAATTCATTGACCCCTGATGCACATGCTGTGCGCCAAAACACGGCCCATCTCAGGTCGCTAATATAAGATTGATGCTCAAGTTACATTATTAAAAGGTCTGTGTTCCTATTTTTGAAGGCTCTTAGTGCTTTCTTTTTGCTGTTTTGGACTTGTACTTTGTACCCTCTCTGTGAGTGTTTCGGTCACAAGACCAACAGGGGCCTTAATAGGACACAAGCTAGGGAGCAGGCCCTAAAAAGATTATAGGTGTTGTGTCTAAGCTGCACTCAAACCCACAAGAGCCTGTTGGACTAGGCTTGGGACCTGACCTGGAAAGCCTAGTATTGCTCCTGGTAAGAAATACAAGCAGCAGGACAGTACGTGCAGTATTTCAATAAGTAAAACAACCAAAATAATTTTATCTTTAAAAATTTCAATTCAAAATGTATTGAGTGTTGTCAACAAATAGATTTGGCTTTGTACTCCTCTGTATGCAAGTGTGCTGTAGAGAGCCACACCAATCTAACTGTAATTAAGGGTGTTGAAAGATTTGGAGAAGGGAGTGATGGAAAAATGATGCTAGCTTAACAAAAAGCTAGTGTACGTGTTTTTATCTCAAGAACTCTGGGAGATGTAAGGGCTGGGCAGCAGTAAGGAGGTTTTGCTCTAATACCACCAGCCCAACATTTGTACAGGTAGGCACTTCAGATATCCTCTTTGCCAAAGAGGTTTCTACTGCTTTCCATGCAAGGGAAAGGGAAATAGGACTTGATATACCACCTTTCTGTGTTTTTTTGCAACTACATTCAAAAGCAGTTTACATAGTACTGTATATACAAAGTACTTATTTGTACCTGGGGCAATGGCGGGTTAAGTGACCTGCCCAGAATCACAAGAAGCTGCAGTGGGAATCAAAGTCCACTGCACTAACCACTAGGACGGCTTCACCTTCATGAGAACACAGCAAAAACAAAAGTTCTCAAAGGCCATAAACGCATCCTTTTCCAAATCATATCTCCAACACACACAAAAAGGTAGCCTGGCACAGTTGTTTCTTACTGTCCCAAGAATATTACAGCAGTTTAATATTTGGCAAGATTCAGAATAATACAATTCCTAAACTCCTATCACTTGTCTGCCAAAATATTTTATAGGTGGGAAAAATAAAAGAATGAAAGGCTCAAAAACCACAATAGATAGAAGTCGAAGAGATGATTCCAAAAGTGGTACTTGTTCACTTGATCCACTATTAAGTAAAAGTACCTGAATGAGTCAGTGGAAACCCTGTTGAAGATGTGAGTGTGACTTGTCTGCCTTGTATGATTTGCTCTTCAACACAGCCTGTACCATTTTTGTTGAAGGTCTTATTTCGGGAGTAATTTTATAAAAATTTATTTTTTCAAATGAAGGCAAGGATGAGTGAGCAAGTACCATTGTTGGAGTGATCCCTGTGACATCTACAGTGGTGGAAATAAGTATTTGATCCCTTGCTGATTTTGTAAGTTTGCCCACTGACAAAGACATGAGCAAGCCCATAATTGAAGGGTAGGTTATTGGTAACAGTGAGAGATAGCACATCACAAATTAAATCCGGAAAATCACATTGTGGAAAGTATATGAATTTATTTGCATTCTGCAGAGGGAAATAAGTATTTGATCCCCCACCAACCAGTAAGAGATCTGGCCCCTACAGACCAGGTAGATGCTCCAAATCAACTCGTTACCTGCATGACAGACAGCTGTCGGCAATGGTCACCTGTATGAAAGACACCTGTCCACAGACTCAGTGAATCAGTCGACTCTAACCTCTACAAAATGGCGAAGAGCAAGGAGCTGTCTAAGGATGTCAGGGACAAGATCATACACCTGCACAAGGCTGGAATGGGCTACAAAACCATCAGTAAGACGCTGGGCGAGAAGGAGACAACTGTTGGTGCCATAGTAAGGAAAATGGAAGAAGTACAAAATGACTGTCAATCGACAAAGATCTAGGGCTCCACGCAAAATCTCACCTCGTGGGGTATCCTTGATCATGAGGAAGGTTAGAAATCAGCCTACAACTACAAGGGGGGAACTTGTCAATGATCTCAAGGCAGCTGGGACACTGTCACCACGAAAACATTGGTAACACATTACGACATAACGGATTGCAATCCTGCAGTGCCCGCAAGGTCCCCCTGCTCCGGAAGGCACATGTGACGGCCCGTCTGAAGTTTGCCAGTGAACACCTGGATGATGCCGAGAGTGATTGGGAGAAGGTGCTGGGTCAGATGAGACAAAAATTGAGCTCTTTGGCATGAACTCAACTCGCCGTGTTTGGAGGAAGAGAAATGCTGCCTATGACCCAAAGAACACCGTCCCCACTGTCAAGCATGGAGGTGGAAATGTTATGTTTTGGGGGTGTTTCTCTGCTAAGGGCACAGGACTACTTCACCGCATCAATGGGAGAATGGATGGGGCCATGTACCGTACAATTCTGAGTGACAACCTCCTTCCCTCGCCAGGGCCTTAAAAATGGGTCGTGGCTGGGTCTTCCAGCACGACAATGACCCAAACATACAGCCAAGGCAACAAAGGAGTGGCTCAGGAAGAAGCACATTAGGGTCATGGAGTGGCCTAGCCAGTCACCAGACCTTAATCCCATTGAAAACTTATGGAGGGAGCTGAAGCTGCGAGTGCCAAGCGACAGCCCAGAACTCTTAATGATTAGAGATGATCTGCAAAGAGGAGTGGACCAAAATTCCTCCTGACATGTGTGCAAACCTCATCATCAACTACAGAAGACGTCTGACCGCTGTGCTTGCCAACAAGGGTTTTGCCACCAAGTATTAGGTCTTGTTTGCCAGAGGGATTAAATACTTATTTCCCTCTGCAGAATGCAAATAAATTCATATACTTTCCACAATGTGATTTTCCGGATTTAATTTGTGATGTGCTATCTCTCACTGTTACCAATAACCTACCCTTCAATTATGGGCTGCTCATGTCTTGTCAGTGGGCAAACTTACAAATCAGCAAGGGATCAAATACTTATTTCCACCACTGTATGTATTGTGAATGTTGAGCATGCCATTGTTCTTATAAAATACCTTGGCAGACACGAGTGATAGGAGGGTGAAAACTGTGTTATTGTGAATGTATAACAAATTAAGACTACCACAATAGTTTTGGGATAGTTTGAACTTATGGACTTGAGGAATATTTAAAAATAACTTGACAAGTTCACATACTTAGGTTTAAAAAGTCTTTTCATATCGTACAAATCCCTCTATAAATGTGCTATCAAGAGTTAGAAGTCAACTACAGGGGCCCTTTTACTAAAGTGTGTTTAAGTTTTTGCACACAGCACATTTAATCTTCACCATTACAATGTGCTACTTGCGCAAGCTGTGTGGTAATAGTTGAGCATGTGTCCAGCACATCCTCAGCAATTACCACACTGAAAACTGCACTAGTGCAGAAATATGGCAACTAGCGCAGAGGTGCCAAGTGAATCCACACTGCAAAAGTGACTGATAGCGCTAACTGTAGTATACAGTTCATGTCCATTCTCCACTCATGACCTAACAACACAACATGCACTTAGGACTCGGTTCGACGCTAAAAAAAAAACGGTGCAGAAAAAAAAAAATCAGCATAGAGCACTATTTTATAAACGGAGATAAGTGTGGCACACCTGTTTTTGGAATAACGCCTAGAGTCGATTTCCATACCAAACTTTGGATGCAAGATTTACACCAAATGAAACCTGGTGTAAATCCTGGTGAGCAAGTTAAGCGTGACACCACAATATCCAGTAATACTAAACCCTTGATCTGTCCATGCCCCTTGAGTTGCAAACGGATTTTTTATAGAATAGTGCATAGCAAGATGTACATGCAAATCCAAATTGTTGCCAACCTTAATGGTTAGCGCCCAATTATTGGTGCTATTGGCTCGTTACCCAATTTAGTTGCGCACATATCTCAGGATAGCAGGCAATTGTGTGTGCCATTTACACAATCTGGGGCTTGGGGTTGACTTCCCTATGAAGAAAGGCTAAAGGGGCTACGGCTCTTCAGCTGGGAGAAAAGACATTTGAGGGGAGATGTGGAATGGGAATCGCTTGTTTACTCTTTCCAAAAATGCTTAGGACTAGGGGGCACGCAATGAAACTACAAAATAGTAAATTTAAAATGAGTTTGAGAAAATATTTCTTCACTCAACATGTAATTAAACTCTGAATTTTGTTGCCACAGAATGTAGTAAAAGCAGTTAGCTTAGTGGGGTTTTAAAAAACTTTGGCTAGCTTCTTAAAAGATAAGTCCATAAACCATTATTAAAATGAACTTGGGGAAAATCCACTGCTTACTTCTAGGAAAAGCAGCACAAAATGTATTGTACTATTTGCGGATCCTGCCAGGGACTTGTAACCTAGATTGGATACTGTTGGAAACAGGATGCTGGGCTTGATGGTCCTTCGGTTTGTCCATGTAGATAATGTGCAAATTAGAACATGCTGTCCATGTCATCATGGTAATATCTGGCACACTTGTACTCGCTAATTCAATAAAGGTATGAAAGGATAGGCACCGAAACAATAGGTGCCAAGGTAGTGTTCTATAACAGCACACCTGTTTGCCAAAACAGTTATAGAATGCTAGTGGAAGTCCACAGTAACATGTCCAACTTTAGCGTGATCGCTTATGCCAAATCTATGGCTGGTGTAATTGGTGGCGTCTAAATGCAGCAGTTGTGTGCGTAAAAGCAAGTATTCTATACAAAGCCCCCTTTGCAGTTACATGCAAGAAAAGTTAGGTGTTCAGTTGACAGAAGCAAAACAACTGCTAATTACTGACAATTGGTGCTTGTTAACATCAATTATTGGTACTCATCTCCCATTCACTTATGTTAAGCACGTACCTTAACCTATTCTATAACAAGGTGTGCAATTGCCTAACTTTAGATGCCACCTTATTAGCGCACTTCAGCAGTGGCGTAGCAAGGGGGGCTGCCACCCGGGGCAGTTCGCCGTTCCTCCCCCCCCCCCCCCCCGGGTGCAGCACGATGACATCCCCCCCCCCCCCCCAGTGCCTACCCTCCTCAACTCTGTCCAACCAGCTCCCGCCACCCTACCTTTAAAGAAATCCCAGAAGCCGAGGCAAGGTGCAGCACCTCGCGCTTGCATGTAAAAGAAGTGTGGATCGTCTCATCAGGCCTTCCCTCACTCTGTCTGTCCCGCCCTTGCGGAAATAGGAAGTTGCGTCAGCGGAGTGTGGGACAGAGTGAAGGAAGGCCCGATGAGACGATCCACACTTCTTTTACATGCCGGCGCGAGGTGCAGCACCTCGGCTTCTGAGATTTCTTTAAAGGTAGGGTGCAGGAGCTGGTTGGACGGAGTTGAGGGTAGGCGCTGGGTCTGGGGGTGTTGATGTGCCGGGGGGGGGGGGGGGGGGTTGTCATCGTGCTGCAACCGGGGGGGGAGGGGAGCTGGCAGGGAGCACCCCCTTGAGCTGACACCCGGGGCGGACCGCCCCCCCCTTGCTACGCCACTGCACTTCAGTAAAAGGCCCCCCCCCCCCCCCCCCCCCAAGTGTTTAGGCTGAGGAGCTTTTTCCTCCAATCAACCCCTTTTCTAAAGAGTCTTGGCTGTTAGTTCATAGTAAAACAAAACTATAAATCCAATATCAAAAATCATCACCTGACACCAGGGATAGACTGAACCTGTTCTGGTCTTGGCCGGTGACACATAAAAGATCCCACAATTCTAGAAGTCCCTGCATGCAGTGGGAATAAAACCAGGCCTAGCTCACCTTGTCCATAATGACCTGAGCTATTCGATCATCCTAATTTAGAAACATTTTTTGAAATTTTTTCCCTCTAGAATGTCTTTACTCCAATAAAATGACTAGTCTGGAAAAACATATTTTGTATGCTAAGAAGCTCATTTTATACCCATGGGCTTCTTAGCATTAAGTTTAGTGCACAATAAGTCTGTTAGAGAACGCAAAACTTTAGTAAAAGGGCTCCACAGAAATAAAACCAAGGAGCTGCCAACAGCCGTCTTCAGACATAAGGATGCTGACTAGAGGGTAAGGGTCAATGGTAGAAAAGTTCATTTAAAGGCAGGGAGGGAAGGGAAGACAACAAATTAGATATAAAATTCACACATCCAAAAATGGGATAAGTTTTTTTTTTTTTTGTAATCACTTGTTTTCTACTTTATTACCTCAAAATGAACAGTCACAGTGAAGCTGAAAAAAGTCAATATTTACACAGGAAGTACAAAATCCCCCCCCCCACCCAAAAAAAAAGTTGCTCACTCTCTTTTTGTTTTCAGTTATGAAGTAATAAAAGGTACTGTTAATTAAAATTAAAAAAAAGGAAAGAAGTATGTGTTGGGGGGAGGTAAATAAATTAAGGGGAAAAAAAGTGAACATTCAATATAAAAAAAAAAATGGCTTTGAGATTGAGCGAGGGCCTTGGTGTGCCATCTAGAGGTTTAAAACAACATAAAAAGGTCAACATTGCAGCTACTCTACTTTGTTTAAACAAAACAGAATAAGAGGCAATAAGTTGTTGCTGTTCCTCTTAATTATTAGTTTCCCCTTAAACATGTTTTGCTTTAAAAAAAAAAATGCAGTGGCCACACCATTTGTCAAAAAGACAAAACAAAGCAAATAAAATCCCTCTTTCGCCTCAAAGGCTAGCGTCACAGGTGTAACACATAGTAAACTGTGAGCTCCTCTTCTCTCTGGTTCTCCCTTATGGTACAGAAAGCAAATGAAAAGTCTTAATACCACCCCACCCTATCCCCTCCCTCCAACCCCACCCATGTAAAACTTGAACAAGAATATAAAACAACCCCACAATTTCCAAGGAATCACACTGGTTCTAGCTCAGCAATTCCCTCCTTGTTGCCTGCCAGTTTCCCCCTCTTCCCCAGCTCAGGATATACTTAAATTTGCTAGAAATTGCTCTATTCCATACCTCCCAAAACAGCAAACTTTAACTGATCTGCTTTCATGTTTGGCTTTTTTTTGTTAATTTGATTTTATGCAACTTTTTTTTTTTTTAATGTTCCATGTCCTTCTTCCTCTATTCCACACCTTCCTTTTCATCAGCACTGGTTTCTCATTTATCCCAATTCCAAATACCCTTCCTCCCCATCATGCCCTGCCAGCCAAGAAACGATCATATACAGTTAAAACTATTTGTTTTAATAATAAAAATAAAAAACAAACAAAAACCCAAAACCTTAAATAAAAAAGGCGGGGGGGGGGGGGGGGGGGAACCCACCACCTAAACAGATGTGTGGAGTGTAAGATGAGCAGGTTTTGACGCTGGCAGCCTGCCGCTGTCTGAGTAAGCAGGGGAGGGGGGGAGGAAGAGGAGGGCCGTGCATGTGGAATCGTCAGAGGCAGCAGTGGCACTGGTGTCAGATATCTCCTCCATCATCATCATCAGTCACGATTCTTCTGAGGCCACTTACCCCCGTTGTATTTTTTTTTTGCCCTGTTTCCAAAACACAGCGATAAAAAGTCTACATACACACAGGGACTCGCCTCCATCCATTGGCAAAACAAAACAAACAAAAAAAAAATAAGGAAAAAAAATTTAAAAGTTTCTTCAAAGAAAAAAAAAAAAAAAAAAGGAAAAAAAATACAGTGAAGACACTGAGGAAGGAAAAAAAAAAGAAATTTAGTTTCAGAAATCTATCAAACTTTTGCTTCATTTATATAACATTTTCCTAGAAGTCAACAGATGTTATTGCTGTGGTGTTAATATTTAAAAAGGGCACAGAGCACAGGGTTGGCTGGAACCATAAGAGTATAACAATGTGAACCTCTCCTATGAGAGATGGCCACTTTAAAAACAAAAAAAAACAACCCAACAACAGTAAGACATGCTTGCAACAAATGAAAAGCATCTGCAATGAGTTATTTCAGAATTAAGGTGGAAGTTGATTGCCAAACTCCTTTCAGTGTCAACTAACGCAACAGTAAATTTGGACTGAATAAGCTTTTGCTCCTCTATTTAAAAGGGGGGTGGAAATGACGCTGCATGCCATGATACTTGACTGGTTAATACAGTTTATGATTTTCAATGTTAACCAAATTGGCTCTAATGTTTGGACAGTCACGTGTGATCCTCATTCAACTATCTACAGAGAAAGCGAAGATGCTTACTTGTAGCAGGTATTCACCGAGGACAGAAGGCTTCATATTCTCACACATGGGTAAATGCCTATCTGTGTCGCCTGGTCCGGCATTTATGCCAAAGTAAAAAGTCAGAGCTTTGTGAAGCGCAAGCTATGCTCCACTGTGCATGTGCCTTCTCGCCCGCCACGAAAACGCGGTTCTCTCAGTTTAAATTTAAAGCAAAAGGAATAAAAATAAAAGAATGAACGACAATTCCAAGGTGAGGTGGGCAGGATTGTGAACATGAAGCCTGCTGGAGAATACCTGCTACAGGTAAGTATCTTCGCCTTCTCCAAGGACAAACAGGCTTGCATATTCTCATACATGGGGAACCCCTAGCATCCAGGCTCACTCAAAACAAGAAACATTGGTCAACTGAGCCTTGCAATGGTGAGGACATTACACAGATTAACCTTAAACTATATACAATCTGAATGTGGATGCAGCCTGTAACAGAATAAAATGGGCCTAGGAGGGGGAGTTGGATTCTAGACCACAAACAGATTCTGCAACACTGATTGCCGAAACCAACTGTCACATCGGGTATCCTGCTCAAGGCAGTAGTGAGATGTGAATGTGAGGACTGAAGACCACGTTGCAGACTTGCTAATTTCTTCAATGGATGCTGACCTCAAATGGGCTACCGACGCAGCCATGGCTCTGACATTATGAGCCGTAACATGGCCCTCCAAGATCAGCCCAGTCTTGGCATAAGTGAGGGAAATGCAATCTGCCAGCCAAATTGAGATGGTGCGTTTCCCGATGGCGACCCCCCATCCTACTGAGATTAAAAAGAAACAAAAAGCTGGGCGGATTGTCTGTGGGGCCTTCTCTGCTCCATGTACTAGGAAATTGGAAGACTGTGCGTCCAAATGGCAGAAGAAATTTAATGTGGACAAATGCAAGGTGATGCACATTGGAAAGAATAATTCAAATCATAGTTACCTGATGCTAGGGTCCACCTTGGGGGGTCAGCACTCAAGAAAAAGATCTGGGTGTTGTAGATAATACGCTGAAAACTTCTGCTCAGTGTGCAGCGGCGGCCAAAAAAGCGAATAGGATGCTAGGAATTATTAGGAAAGGGATGGTGAATAAGACCAAAAACACTATAATGCCTTTGTATCGCTCTATGGTGAGTGAGTCTGCACCTTGAGTACTGCATTCAGTTCTGGCCGCTGTATCTCAAAAAAGATATAGCGGAATTAGAAAAAGTTAAAAGAAGAGCAACTAAAATGATAAAGGGGATGGAATTCCTCTCATATGAGGAAAGGCTAAAGAGGTTAGGGTTCTTCAGCTTGGAAAAAAGATGGACAAGGGGAGATATGATTGAGGTCTACAAAATCCTGAGTGGTGTAGAACGAGTAGAAGTAAATCGATTTTTCACTTGTTCAAAAAGTACAAAGACTAGGGGACACTCAAGGAAGTTATATAGAAATATTTTTTCACTCAACGAATAGTTAAGCTCTGGAACTCTCTGCCGCAGGATGTGGTAACAGCGGTTAGAGTATCTGGGTTTAAAAAAGATTTGGAAAAATTCCTGGAGGAAAAGTCCATAGTCTGTTATTGAGGCATACATGGGAAGCAACTGCTTGCCTTGAGATTTGTAGTGTGGAGAGTTTCCATGATTTGGGTTTCTGCCAGGTTCTTATGACCAGGCTTGGCCACTGTTTGGAAAACAGGATACTAGGCTAGATGGACCATTGGTCTGACCCAGTATGGCTACTCTTATGTTCTTATGCAACCCATGGTGTGCAAGCTGCTTTCGCCAGGATGGGCATGAGGTTGGGGAAAGAACGTTGGCAAGGCAAGACAAGACAATCAACTGGTTCAGATGGAACAACACAACCTTCAGCGGGAACTTAGGATGCGTACGGAGGACTACTCTGTTGTGATGAAACTTAGTATAAGGTGCATCCACTACTAAAGCCTGAAGATCACTGACCCTACGAGCTGAAGTAACAGCCACCAAGTAAACGACCTTCCAGGACAAATACTTCAGATGGCAGGAATTCAGTGGCTGAAAAGGAGCTTTCATCAGCTGGGTGAGAACAACGTTGAGATCCCATGACACCGGTGGAGGTTTGACAGGGGGCTTTGACAAAAGCAAACCTCTAAAGACTGTCCAGAGATAGGCTTACCGTCTACACGTTGATGATAAGCACTAACATCACTAAGGTGAACCGTTACGGAGTTGGTCTTGAGATCAGACTCTGCCAAGTGTAGAAGGTACTCAAGCAGGGTCTGTGTAGGACAGGTATAGGGCCCTGCTCTCACAGCAGATGGCAAACCTCCTCCATTTAAAAAAGAGTAACACCTCTTAGTGGAGTCTTTCTTGGAAGCAAGACAGACCTGGGAGACGTCCTCCGAAAGACCCAATGAAGCAAATTCTAGATTCTCAACATCCAAGTTGTGAGAGCCAGAGACTGGAGGTTGGGATGTAGAAGCAACCCCTCATTCTGAGTGATGACAGTCAGAAAGCACTCCAATCTTCTGAGGATAATTCCAGAAGAAGAGGGAACCGTATCTGCCATGGCCAGTACGGTGCGATCAGAATCATGGTTCCGTGGTCTTGCTTGAGTTTCAACAAAGTTTTCCCCACTAGAGGTATGGGAGGATACGCATACAGAAGACCTGTCCCCCAGTTGAAGAGGAAGGCATGGGCCATGGGCCTGAAACAGAACTGCGGGACTCTGTGGTTGATCTGAGTGGCAAAACGATCCATCGAGGGGGTGCCCTACGCTTGGAAGATCTTAAGGGTCATGCCCATGGGAAGAGACCACTCACGTGGTTGCATTATCCTGCTCAGTCTGTCGGCCGGGGCGTTGTTTGTGACCGCCAGATAAGTGGCTTAAAGCAACATGCCATTCAGGTGAGCCCAATGCCACATCTGGACAGCCTCCTGACAGAGAGGGCGTGATCTGGTGCCCCCTGCTTGTTGATGTAATAGATTGCAACCTGATTTTGTCTGTTTGAACGAGAATAATTTGATGGGACAGCCGATCTCTGAAAGCCTTTAGAGCGTTCCAGACCACTCAAAGCTCCAGGAGGTTGATCTGAAAATTTGTTTCCTGGAGGGACCAAGTTCCTTGAGTGTGAAGTCCATCTACATGAGCTCCCAGGAGAGAGGCATCTGTTATCAGCACCTTTTCTAGATGAGGAATTTGGAATGGAAGTCCCAGAGTCAAATTGGATTGAATAGTCCACCACTGAAGAGAGTGAGCAAGCTCTGGGAACACTTGGGATGACATCCTCCAGATTCCCTGTCTTGATACCACTGAGAAGCCAGGGTGCATTGAGCTGGTCTCATGTGTAGACATGTCATGGGTGTAAGGTGGAAGCCATGTGACCCAGCAATCTCAACATCTGCTGAGCTGTGACCTGCTGAGAGGCTCGAATCTTGGACACCAGCAAGACAACATTGTCTGCTCTGGCTTCCGGGAGGTAGGCTTGAACCTTCTGTGTGTCGAGCAGGGCTCCTATGAACTCCAATTGCTGGACAGAGTGGAGATGGGACTTGGGGTAGTTTAAAACGAATCCTAGTAGTTCCAGCACCTGCATATTTAACCGCATAGACCCCTGAGACCCTGGGAGCTGACGCGAGGCCAAAAGGCAACACACAGTACTGAAAGTGATGTGTTCCCAGTCAAAAATCAAAGATACTTCCAGTGGGCAGGAAGTATTGGGATATGAGTGTATATGCATCCTTTAAGTCCAGAGAGCATAGCCAATCATTTTTCTGAATCATTTAGAGAGAATGGTGCCCAGGGAAACCATCCTGAACTTTTCTCGGACTAGAAATTTGTTCATGGCCCTTAGGTCTAGGATGGGATGCACCCCCCCCCCCCCCCCCGTCTTGTTCTGCACAAGGGAGTACCTGGAATAGAATCCCTGCCCTTCTTCCCCTGGTGGTGGAACAGGTTCGACCACATGAGCCTTCAGAAGGGCGGAAAGTTCCTCTTCAAGTACCTGCCTGTGCTGAGAGCTGAATGAATGAGCTCTCTCGGTGGGCAATTTTGGGGGTTTGGAATGCCAATTGAGGGTGTATCCAAGATGGACTATTTGAAGAACCCACTGGTCGGAGGTTATGAGAGGCCAACTTTGGTGAAAATTTTCAGCCTCTCCCCGACTGGCAAGTCATCCAGAACGGACTCTTTTACTTCGGCTATGCTCTGCCGGAGCCAGTCAAAAACTCGTCCGTTGCTTTGACTGGGGAGCAGCAGGGCCTTAGGCGCATGCTGTTGAGAATAAGAATGCTGGGGCTGAGCCTGAGCCACAGTGTACCTATGCCTAGAGTAGTAGTAGGGAGCACTCCTTGACTTGCCAAAAAACCTCCTAGATGAGGAGGTGGAAGCAGAAGGCATCTGGCGGGAGAGAGAAGAGATAGTATGCATGTGCTTCTTGATTTGGTCTGCAACCTCCTCATCCTTCTCTCCGAAAAGATTATCCCCTGGCAAGGGGCATCCGCCAACCTCTGCTGAACAGAATGTTCCAAGTCAGAAACACGCAGCCATGAAAGAGTCTGTGCATTGCTATACCGGGATGCCACATCAAAAGTGTCATTAAGTGCCCCTGGCCAAGAACTTGCGACACACCTGCTGCTTGACCAACTGGCGAAAAGGCTCGGCCTGCTCCGGAGGGAGTGTATCGACCAAATCTGACAGCTGTCTCACTGAGTTTTGCAAGAAATGCTCGTGAACAGCTGATATGACTGAATGCAGATCAGCACTGTGGCCTGGTACACCTTCCTCCTAAAAGAATCCAGGGTCCTAGCTTCTCTGCCTGGGGGATCCGAGGCATAGTCTCTAGTACTCCTGGCTCTTTTGAGAGTGGATTCCACCACCATGGAGTCATGAGGCAACTGAGGCTTACTGTGGATCCAATACTGGGTGTCAATCTTCTTGGGGACAACAGGGACCGACAGAGGGGACGACCAGATCCTGATGAGGACTGCCTTGAGTATCTCGTGGAGAGGAGTCATCACAGCCTCTTTAGGAGGAGATGTATAGTCCAGGACCTTGAGCATCTTGGCCCTGGGTTCATCCTCCACCTCTAAAGGAAATTGAATGGTATCAGCCATTTCCTTCACAAAAGGTGGGAAAGAAAGGCTCTTCGGCAGGTGGTGGGGAGGGCTCAGAAAGAATCCCACAAGACTCATCCAAGGAAAAGTATCTGGCATCCTCCTCCAATTCCCATGAGCACTCCTCCTTGGTGTCAGATAACATCTCCCTATGGGATGTTCAAGACCAGGCCTGCCTCGATACCAAGGAACCATGTTCTTGAGAGCGGCGTTGAGAGACAGGCTCCTGCCTCGACTCCAGCAAAGCTTCCTCCACTGACATCAAGGCGGTACCGGCCTGGATGGCAGTCGACACCGGGACCGCAAGCGGTGCTGGTGGCCGCACTACAGGCTGAGGGCCAGGTGGGGCCGCAGCGGAAGTATGGCAGGTACAAGAACTCCTGATACCGAAGCACAGCGCTGCACGAGGCCATCCAGCAGCTTAGATGTGCTCATTGAGGGCTGACATCAGGAAAAGCCAAGGTGTCAGATGAAACAGGTTGCAAAACTGCTGGGGACAATACAGGAGCACGATCTCGGCTGCTTGGAGACAACTGCTTCGGCACCTCATGTAGGGAGGGAGAGTGGTCCTTCTGGTGCCAACACTTCTTGGGTGCCGAATCTCTCGGTGCCCTGAAGCTCCCGGCACCATGTAATGAGGCTGACCGATGATGGTGCTTCTTGGCTTTCACCTGAAGCACATGATCCATGCTCCTTGGTGCCGAGGACGATGTCGAATCCTCATGTCCCCTTGGGGGTCTACACAGCAGGAGGCCTTGAGACAGGTGGAGACCCACTCGATGCCTCACTGCTCAAAGTGTCTTGAGGTCTCAAAGCAGCCATGCTTACTGATACTCCTGATGCCGGTGTGACACAACATCAATGCAGACGCCTCTGGCCTCGATGCCGATGCTAACGTTGAGGAACCAGACCTGCCTCCAAAAATCTTTTCACATTGAGCCTCCCAGGAAACCTGGGTCCTTCATATGAAGGCAGAGAACACAGTTAGCAGGGCTATGGTTGGGCCCAAGACACTGCAGACACCAAAAATGGGTGTCCCTTCCCGAGATGGTCCGGTTGCACCGGGTATAAAGCTTGAAGCCACTGGGAGTCTTCGTGGATATGGACGGGAAGATCTCACTGGCCAAATCAAATGACTCGATGGCACCTGTAAAAGGGGCAAAGGCATGAAAAAAAGGGACTACCCAACTGGAGTCAGGGCCTAAAAGCAGCCCATGTTGCAAATAAAGGAAAATTAAATGCAGGCAAAACAAATACTAATATAAGGGTTTGTTTGGTTTTTTTTTTTTTTAAAGAAACAAACCTGAAATAAAAGAAAAGAAAGGCCGAAAGCACTCTCTATAATACCGAGTGTGTGAAGAGAGACAAAAAAGCGCAGTTTCTCTTCATGCAGAAAAAAATGAAATGGCGCAGACCGTGTTCTCATGATGAGCGCAGCTCATGCTTCATAAAGCTCTGACTTTTTACTTTGGCATAGATGCCAGACCGGGCAACGCGGATCGGCGTCTATCCACATCTAAGAATATGCAAACCCGCTTTTCCTTGGAGAACACAGAAGAATACAAGCACCATTCTCATATATATGAAAGGGAGGGTGTTACTAAGCTGCAGTAACTCAGGATTTTGCTGAAGTTTTACCATGCAAGCCTCTAACCTGCATGTCTTCAATATCATGTTAGTGACTCACGTGAATTGAATTTTTGCATTGCCACAACTGGGACATCACGTGTTCTTGGCTGCAGCAATGCAAGTGACTTGGGATCCGCTATCTTTTGAAAGAGCTAGGCAGGAATAGAATAAAATTTACCTTCCCACCGGAAACTACTGCAGGGGGAGGGAGAGGTCAGGAGTGATCACCAGATGATCCCACCCCAGAGGCTCAAGCCCTCTACTGGTTGGGGGGGGTGGGGGAGGGGGGGTGCTGCTTGATATCTTTCTATTAAAACTTGGTATCCCACTTTAAAGGTCACAGAAATTAGTGTGAGGGTTTTGGCTGCCATTTTGGAGACAGGAACCACTAGGGCAGGAACTTTCGAGGATCACTCATGTCACAGGTGCCAAGGTGGCAAATAGGGGTTTTTTTTTGGGGGGGGAGGGGTAGTTTAATTCTTTTCTGCCCCGGCCCCTTTAATAAGGTCCCTGGGAACAGCAGACCATGAGTAGCAGTCCAGTGCTCAAGAGAGAAAAGATAATGCATTCAGTCTTATATAAATGTTTATTCTTAACTCTGAAATCTCATTAGTGTACCTGCATTGTATTAAAAAATTGTGTTTAGGGCAAACAGGCATTCTCTTTACACACACTGGTAACTGGTGCTCAGGGCTGGCTCAAGGGATAGTGGTGTTTTGAGACAACGTGATTTTGCGGTGCCCCCCTCTTTTCTCACAGGTTTGGCATCTTTCCCCCTCCTAGCGGGTCCAGCTCCTCGCCTCTCTTACTTGCCCGCAGTCCTGTAAAGTTTACAGCAGTCACCAGCGACAGCAGCATGACAGGCTGCCTTCGACCAGCTCTTGGGTCCTTTCCTCCAACATGTCCTGTCCACAGGAAGTTGCATCAGAGGAGGCAGGACGCAACAGAGGAAAGACGCAGGGGCTGGTTGAAGGCAGCCTGTCATGCTGCTGCCACTGAACTGGTGACCGACAAACTTTATAGGACTGCAGGGGAGTGAGATGATGGAGTAGTACCAGTGAGGTCAGAGGCTGGGTATTTTGGCACCCTTGGCCAGAGCCTCACCTGGTCCAATGGTTAAGCTGGCCCTGCTGGTACTCAGAGGTAGGAAATCCTTCTTGCTGTTGATGGAAGGAGGGCAGAATTCACTGCTCCTGGGAAAAGGGCCCTCCCAGTCATCATTTACCAGCAACACCTGTGGCCCAGACTTGTGGTCCATGCTTACAGACTCCGAAGACCACGACTGATGGCTCCTAGGTGAGGTAGAGAACTCTAGAATATGGAGGGAAAGCTGTGGGCCACTGCTCATGGTGCTGGACCTCAACCCCAGTTCTAAGCAAGCCACAATTCTTCCCCTGTCCATCCCTTGCTGTGTGCCCTTCCTGCACTCCCATTTACATTACAAGCTCTTTGGTGACAGGGACACTGAAAAATGTGAATTCTCTAAGCATGTATTTTCTCTGTAGACGGCTCTCTAGTCCCTGATGAGCCCTGGTGGATTGAAAGTAATTTTTTTTTTTTGCTGTTTTCTGATTGGCAGTTTTCTGTTACCTAGTGCTTTATGTTTAGAAAGCAGTGATTGAGCAGCCTTGTAGGTGCCCAAGCATTTCCCATGTCTCACCAATATGAATGAGACCCAAATATTGCTCTCAGGTCACAGCCTTTTAATGAGAAAAACTTCTCTTTAGATGGCATACTATTATACATTTATAATCTCTCAATTTAAAAGGGATTTTGCATATTAATGGATGGGAATGGTTTCACAAATTGTTGTATATGTCCTTTTATCTGGAGATCTGGGGGAGGGGGGTGTTTGCAGTCGGCGGTCGAGAACAGAGTGGTTAGTATTAAATTAGCATACTGGGAGGGGAGGGATGATGGCAGGGGAGGGCTCAGAGTACGATTTTGTTATAAATGTTACTTATTGTTGGCACCGTTTCAACATTACATGTTAGTTGATTTGCTATGTGAACATCAGAGCTGGTGATTATTCTCATTTGTGCTGTAAAACCAATAAAGATTAATGGAAAAAAAAAAGGCAGATGTATGAATCCCAAGCGCCAGAAACAGGTCTGTTTTTCAGTACATTTAAATCAGGCATATTAGCATATGTTTGGCCTGAGAAACCCTGTCCCCTGCCAAATAAAAATAGTGGGCACAGTTGGTTACTTGTAAAACCAGACCTGTCCACAATCCTTGAAGTCCTGGTTTATTTAGGCTCATCTGTCCTTTCAGGATGAAATGCATAGAAATGGTGTCTGGTGCACAGCAATCGCCAGACGAGGGCTCCCTTTTTCATATAAATATAAATAAGCTATTTCAGTTATTAGGGTACCAAGGCAAATAGATTACTCAAAGCTACTTTCCCTTCCCAAGGCTAACTCAGCAAAAAGTATGACTTTTTTTAAAATCCAAGACGATAAAAAGCCCATAACTTACTATAAAATTATCTAACCTTTAAAAAATATGACTTTTTTATCCAAGATGATAAAACTCCATAACTCACTATAAAATTATCTAATCTATCTGCACCACGGATTAGCGTGTGTGGCATAGGCAAGTAGCCTGGTAGGTTGAACAGTGTTCTAAGATCCAGGAAAACCAGGTTTCAAATCCTGCTGCCACTCCCTGTGTGTGGCTTTGGACAATCAATCACTTAGGGCCTTCTTTTACAAAGCTGTGCTACCATTCTCGGTGCGGCAAATGAGAGAAAGCCCATTCAATTCTTATGGGCTTCCTCTCATTTGCCATGTGGGAATCACTAGCGCGGCTTTGTAAAAGAAGCCCTTAATCCTTTGTTGATTCAGGTATAAACCTAGAGTGTGAACACTATAGGACTATGAAATACCTGCTGTACCTGAATGTAATTCACCTTGAGGTACTATTGAACAGGAAGTGTGAGCTAACCCTCTCCCCCGGATTAAATATAAATAAAACTCATGACTTTCTTATAAAGGAGAGACATTTTCTTGCTGGACTGTGTCAAAGAAATTTTAATCCAAGTAACAGCTGAAAAAAACTGAAGAAAAACTGGGAGGTATCACTAATCCAGAAAAAGCTATGTAAACCCCTACATACAAACTGCAAGCTAGAAGCATCAATTTTGGGCTGAACTTTTTGCAGGGTCGTCCTTAGGTGGAGTCTGAATACTGAACGCCACACGTAATATCTCTGTCTTCATTCAATCCTGATTTTGCATCTGACAAGCAACAAAATCAGTATTTTATTTAGAACCAACGCGAGAAAAAAAAATGAATAAAATTAAAATAATCCACACACACACAAATAAAAAAATCCTAAGGTACACATAATATAAAAAAAAAGAACTAGCAACATTCCAGATACTTTAAGCCCACAAAATAACATCCAAATGCAATATATTTAAAAGTGGGAGAAAAGTATTTGTTGTGCTTTGGTACCCCAATATCTAAAATGAAGGCCACAATAAAAAATGCTTTTTCAAATTCCGCTTAGAAGGGACATTTTTTGCGGGCTGCAAAGAAAACTCAAGGTTATCAAATAATGATAATATGCGTTAACATAAATGGCTCACATACATCCTTCTTCGAAAGTGTAAAGAGAAGAAACACAATGTCTGGAAAGGTCATAAATCAAAACAGTATGCTGATCTTAGAAAATGATTTGCAACCAGCAAAAGGTGTTCACTGTTCTCCAGGACTAAAAGGATGACATGTCTGAATTGGTCACGTGCTCAGTGCTGAATGGCACTGTGCCGGGGGACAGGTAAGTAAAATAGAAGAGCTGAAGGCCACACAGCATCTTCTGGGCCCTCTCATCCCCTCTTAACACTGATCTTTGAAGTGTTTTTTTTTCTTGTATTTTTCCTGTCAAAAGAAACCCAACACCAAGAAAGAATGAATGAACTACTCAAGCATCCTTCCAAATGAGACCAACTGATAACCCCAAAGTGCTCTTTCACCACTGCACCCTGTTTGAAGACAAAGGGACAGGTTTTCTTCACAACCATTTCTTTACATTGTTACCAATCAAGCAAAATAACTACGCAAAGATATTGTTTTCTCTTGGCATACACAAAACACCACAATACCACCAGCCAGAGGAAGCCTAAGGTGCTATCAGGAGGCATTTGGTAGTTAGAAAGCGTGAGTAAGCACACAGCATTGGTAGGTTTTTGTTTTTTTTGTAATCATATTTCTTTTCAGATACTTGTCACATGTATTATTTTGTAATCCATCCTGGGCTTTATTGATAGGGTGAATAATCAAACGATTTAAACAGCCAGGACAGGATCATGGCTGTGAAATCGCTTGACTGGGGCTAACTGGGCATATTCAATGGCACTTAATTGAATAATGTCCCTGAAAATGTCCAGTTAATGCCCAGCCCAAAACCGGCTACACTGAAGGCATTCTGGGGGCAGAGTCAGCACTTAACCAGCTAAGATAACCAAACAGAACACAGTCCTATCATTACACTGTTCTCCATAGCCAGTTAAGTGCTGAATATTGTACTTAACCAGCTATGTTTCACCATGCCTGTGTACTTGGAAATTCAAGGTTGGAGCCTGGACATAGCCGGGCATTTAATTTCCAGGGTTAAGCTAGCAGTGGACAGCAAAATGCTGATCACTGCGCCTGAATAATTGGGCCCAAAAGTATAAAATACATATCCACTGCCACCAGATGGCAGTAGTGAAGCTGGGTACTTACCTAAGCAAACATTGGTCCAGTGGCATCCAGTTCACTTCCCAAGGTGGTCAAATGGCACACTGGCCTATGAAGAGATCAAGATGACAGCCATGAAATGCAAGTGGACAAACAGACAGGGCAGGGTTGGAGTGGAGAGAGTATGAAAGACAGGCACAGACAATGCGGCAAGTCCAAAGATGTAGGGAAGGGAAGTAGGACAATCAAAACCATGCAGAATTCCAGAGGTAGAATGTAGAGTATTTATTGAAAACTCAAATACAATGGACTCGACAGTCCAAGTTTCAGCAACAGTGTGCCTGCTTCAGGAATCGAGAATTTGTGTAAACCTTGTACGTACTCATGAAAACAGCAAGGTATAATTCATGCCAGACAACACACAGAGTTGTACAAGCAATCGTTATCAGAGTATCAAATCCGCATTGTTTGAGTGGATTCACATCTCTGTGTGTTGTCTGGCTTGAATTACACCTCACTGTTTTCACAAGAGTACATATAAGGTTTACACAAATTCTCTGACTCCTGAAGCAGGCACACTGTTGCTGAAACTCGGATTGTCAAATCCATTGTATTTGAGTTTAATAAAAACTTTTGACTACATTCTACCTCTGGAATTCTGCAAGGTTTCGGTTGTCCTATATACATCCCTTCCCTACTTCTTTGGGCTTTTTGATGCTTCGTAGGGAATTCTTCCTTGATTTGACAGACAATGCAATGCCATAAGATCTCTGCCTCCACTATTTGCACCATTGCATGCAGGTGTAGTTAACAACGTACAAGTCAGGGGCGTATCTGCGTGGGGCCTCAGGGGCCTGGGCCCCCGCAGATTTCGCCCTGGACCCCCCTACCGCTGCCAACCCTCCCCCTCCGTTGCTCGCTTACCTTCGCTGGCGGGGGACCCCAACCCCCGCCAGCCGAGGTCCGCGTCCTCCTGCCGCTGCCGGCTGCCTTTGGTGCTTTCATTTGTCCATTGAAGCTGGCGCCGATGAAAGTTTCTTTTGAGTCTGACGTCGCTGCACGTTGTACGTGCAGGACGTCAGACTCAGAAACATTTTCTGAGTCTGACGTCCTGCACGTACAACGTGCAGCGACGTCAGAGTCAAAAGAAACTTTAGTTGGCGCCAGCTTCAATGGACAAATGAAAGCACCAAAGGCAGCCGGCAGCGGCAGCGGCAGGAGGACGCGGACCTCGGCTGGCGGGGGTTGGGGTCCCCCGCCAGCGAAGGTAAGCGAGCAACGGAGGGGGAGGGTTGGCAATGGTAGCGGCTGGGGGGAGGGGGATCGGCAATGGCGGCGGCGGCGGCGGCGGCGGGGGGGGGGGGGCTATAATGTGCCCCCTCACTCTGGCCCTGGCCCCCCCTACCGCCGCAGTTCAGATACGCCCCTGGTACAAGTGCACGAAAGTTCAACCGAACCTCACCTGTGATGCTGAAATCCGTGACACTTCTTGTCGTCCTGTCAGGTCAGAAGATGACACGTTGGCTGGTGCTCCCCGATGTAACCTCATGCTCACCTTCCGCTCTCTGTCCACCCGGGAAATTGCACGAGGAGATGTGTTACCTACACAGGAAGAAGACAAATAGGACTTCATTCTGCTACAGGGGGTATGTTTCAAGTCTCTACTCCTCTGCCCCACCCCCCCAAACCCAGAGTATATGCAGACAAATATATTCCTCCCCATTTATCACAAATGCATACAGGCTTCAAACTTTTGAAAAACACAGCTTTGGTGCACATCATGGCATTTTCAATCCTGGGGTGCCGGGGGCTGCTGTGGAAGCCTATCACTGGTAGTAGAGAGGGAAGACACAGCAGCACATTCACTGGAGTCCCTCTACTCACCAGTCTGCTGGATCCGTGATGCTGGTGTGGCCGTCATGGGCTCAGCGCCATTCCGCAGGCGGTTGGCAGTTGCTCCTGCAGGAGGTCCTGGAGGAAGGGCACGTGTTGCTGAACCGCGCAGTTGCCCCATCCTTTCTTCCCGCTCGTGCTCACGCCTCTCTCGATCCATGTCCTCTGGATTTCGAGCTGCTCCCTGTAGAAACACACCCACCCCCAATGAGAAGGATGCATAAAAGGCCTGAAAACCCTACACTCAATAGGCAACAACCATCAGGACTCCAAATCCCCTACCCAGAATGGAACACTTGCAGCTGGGGACCGCAATATCCCTAACACACAAACCCTAAACTCAGAAACCTTATATCTGGTGGAGGATTTGATCAGTGACCCTATGAGATCATTAGGATGTACAAAGATACTGGGAAACCGTGCAAAAGATCTCCTCTAAACTGCAAGAATGGATTTAAAAAAAAACATTCCTTGTATAATGGATCTGACGGTTCACAGTATGAGTGCTGGAGCTGTCATCTCATATCTTCCCCTTCCCCAAAATGTTGGTTCACTATAGAAAGGATTCATGCTTTGGAACCAAAGCCCATGGTACAACAACTCACCCACCCAACATCAAAGAAGAAAACCAACAAACTCCAAGATTTGGGGTGGGGGGAACAGTAAAAAACAAATTGAAGAAAAACCTGGAAGACCTTTGAATCCCAGTTTCCAGTCCCAATTCAACTCCCAATTCCAAGAATGGCCAATATTCTCAGATCCTGGATAGAGGATTGAGCACAGGACTGTTCACCTTGTGGTGCTTGTTGCCCCCTCCTTGGTCCTAGCTAGTTGGCTTCAACAGTCAGCTCCCATGACTTGCAAATAATGTCCCTTCCAAAAGGGGGTCTGGATCAGACAGATACTCTCCTCTGTGTCAGAGGAAAAAGGCTCTTGACAGCATCCACCCTACTTCCCACTACCAAGGAGGTTGGCTGTATGTTACTTACGAATTTCAGCATGTTCCAGTCAAAGACATAGTCGTACGAAAAGCCCTGCCGGTGGAACAAGTTCCGGAAGAGTTGCCGTAGGTATGAGTAGTCAGGCTTGTCATCAAACCGCAAGGAACGGCAAAAATTCAGGTATGTGGAAAACTCAGCTGCAGACAGGAGACACGAAGCCAGTTAAAAAAAAAAATAAAGGTGGACAAGGGGTGGAACTGAGTGCCCACTCCCCAAAACAGCTTTAGTAACTGTGACCACTGCCTATGAAGATTCAGAGGCACAAAGACATATCCAAAACATGTTAAGCACAGTCAAAGGCTAGTGACCGATTACTTACAAGGATACCCTTTGCAGAGGACCTCAATGGGTGTGGACATTTTCTTCTCACTGATCCGTTCGTATTTTTGACGCTTTGTGGCTGCTTTCAGCCCCTGCCAGGGCAGTGAACCCAGGTTGAAGTACATGAGGACGTAACCCAAGCTCTCCAGGTCATCTCGACGACTTTGCTCTGAGGAGAGGGAGAATACAAAGGGAAAGAAAGACATGAGAAGGGCAAGGAGATGGAAAGACACCAACAGAACCATAAAAAAGGACTGAGGCTAACAAACAAGGGACAGCAGAAAATATTTGGATTGCTCCAATATGATAGTATAACTATTACAGATGTTACTGCACTCCGGTTTGACAGAGTAACTCATCTATTAATCAGATTGCACTGGCTCCTATTACAGAACGCTGTTTTTAAAAACTGTACTACATATTGTCGTTTTTATTGTAAAACTTGTTAAAAATTGGAGTATTTTGGATTTTTCCATTGTTGTAAGCTGCTGTAGTAATTTCTTGGTGGCATTTTGTGGTATGCTTTACTGTGTTTACTACTTTGTGTATATGTTTTTCTATTTGAAATTTAATAAAGCACTACTTAAAAAAAAAAAAAAAAAAAAAAAAAGTGTACCATATTTTAAGTTATTTATAGCTTGGCTCCAGGATACCTAAACTGCTTTATTCTGCTACCTTCTGTAAGGTCATAAGTACATAAATATTGCCATACTGGGAAAGATCAAAGGTCCATCAAGCCCAGCATCCTGTTTCCAACAGTGGCCAATCCAGGTCACAAATACCTGGCAAGATCCCAAAGAAGAAGTACAAAACATTTTATACTGCTATTCCCAGAAATAGTGGATTTTCCCAAAGTCCATTTTAATAATGATCTATGGACTTTTCCTTTAGGAAGCTGTCCAAACCTTTTTTAAACTCCACTAAGCTAACCGCCTTTACCACATTCTCTGGCATCGAATTCCAGAGTCCAACTACACATTGAGTGAAGAAACTTTTCTCCGATTAGTTTTACATTTACTACATTGTAGCTTCATCGCATGTCCCCTAGTCCTAGTATTTTTGGAAAGCGTAAACAGACGCTTCACATCTACCCGTTCAACTCCACTCACTATTTTATAGACATCTATCATATCTCTCCTCAGCCGCCTTTTCTCCAAGCTGAAGGGCCCTAGCCGCTTTAGCCTTTCCTCAAAGGGAAGTCATCCCAACCCCTTTATCATTTTCGTCATCCTTCTCTGCACCTTTTCTAATTCCACTGTATCTTTTTTGAGATGCAGCAACCAAAATTGAACACAATATTCGAGGTGTGGTTGCACCATGAACCCATACAAAGGCATTATAACATCCTCATTTATGTTTTCTATTCCTTTCCTAATAATACCTAACATTCTATTTGCTTTCTTAGCCGCAGCAGCACGCTGAGCAGAAGGTTTCAACGTATCAACGACGACACCTAGATCTCTTTCTTGGTCCGTGACTCCTAACGTGGAACGTTGCACGACGTAACTATAATTCGGGTTCCACTTTCCCACATGCATCACTTTGAACTTGCTCACATTAAACGTCATCTGCACATTAGACGCCCAGTCTCCCAGTCTCATAAGGCACTCTTGTAATTTTTCACAATCCTCCCGTGATTTAACGACTTTGAATAACTTTGTGTCATCAGCAAATTTAATTATCTCACTAGTTACTCCCATCTCTAGGTCATTTATAAATATGTTAAAAAGCAGCAGTCCCAGCACAGACCCCTGGGGAACCCCACTAACTACCCTTCTCCATTGAGAATACTGATCATTTAACCCTACTCTCTGTTTTCTATCTTTTAACCAGTTTTTAATCCACAATAGAACACTACCTCCTATCCCATGACTCTCCAATTTCCTCTGGAGTCTTTCATGAGGTACTTTGTCAAACGCCTTCTGAAAATCCAGATACACTATATCAACCAGCTCACCTTTATCCACGTTTGTTCACCCCTTCAAAGAAATGTAGTAGATTGGTGAGGCAAGATTTCCCTTCACTAAATTCATGTTGACTGTCTCATTAATCCATGCTTTTGAATATGATCTCTAATTTTGTTCTTAATAGTCGTCTCTTCCATTTTGCCCAGCACCGACGTCAGACTCACCGGTATATAATTTCCCGGATCTTCTCTGGAGCCTTTTTTAAAAATCGGCGTTACATTGGCCACCCTCCAATCTTCAGTTACCACGCTCGATTTTAAGGCTAAATTACATATTTCTAACAATAGCTCTGCAAGCTCATTTTTCAGTACTCTGGGATGAATACCATCCAGTCCAGGAGATTTGCTACTCTTCAGTTTGTAGAACTGCCCCATTATATCCTCCAGGTTTATAGAGAATTCATTCAGTTTCTCCGACTTGTCAGCTTCGAAAAACATTTCCGGCACTGGTATCCCACCCAAATCTAAGTAAAGAATTCATGTAATCTCTCCGCTACGGCTTTGTCTTCCCTGATTGCCCCCTTTTACTCCTCGGTCATCTAGCGGTCCAACCGATTCTTTTGCCGGCTTCCTGCTTTTAATATACCTAAAAAAGTTTTTACTATGTGTTATGGCCTCCAACGCAATCTTTTTTTCAAAGTCCCTCTTAGCCTTCCTTATCAGCGCTTTGCATTTGACTTGACATTCCTTATGCTGTTTCTTATTATTTTCAGTCGCCTCCTTCTTGCATTTTCTGAAGGATTTTCTTTTAGCTCTAATAGCTTCCTTCACCTCACTTTTTAACCACGCCGGCTGCCGTTTGGTCTTCCGTTCTCCTTTTTTTAATACGCGGAATATATTCGGCCTGGGCTTCCAGGATGGTGTTTTTGAACAGCATCCACACCTGATTTAAATTTTTGACCCTCGCAGTCGCTCCTCTAAGTCTTCTTTTCACCGTTCTTCTCATTTTATCATAGTCTCCTTTTTTAAAGTTAAACACTAACGTATTTGATTTCCTATGTATACTTCAAAGCTAATATCAAATCCGATCATATTATGATCACTTTTATCAAGTGGCCCCAGCACCATTACCTCCCGTACCAGATCATGCACGCCACTAAGAACTAGGTGTAGAATTTTTCCTTCTCTTGTCAGCTCCTGTACCAGCTGCTCCATAAAGCTGTCCTTGATTTCATCAAGGAATTTTACCTCCCTAGCGTGTCCCCGATGTTACATTTACCCAGTCAATATCGGGGTAATTGAAATCACCCATTATTATTGTGTTGCCCAGTTTGTTTGCGTCCCTTTAACATTTCTGCATCCGTCTGTTCATCCTGGCCAGGCGGACGGTAGTACACTCCTATCACTATCCTTTTCCCCTTTACACATGGGATTTCAATCCATAGTGATTCCAAGAAGTGTTTTGTTTCCTGCAGAATTTTCAATGTATTTGATTCAAGGCTCTTGATATACAATGCTACCCCTCCACCAATTCGATCCACCTTATCACTACGATATAATTTGTACCCCAGTATGACAGTGTCCCACTGGTTATCCTCTTTCCACCAGGTCTGAGAGATGCCTATTATATCTAACTTTTCATTTAGTGCAACTAGTTCATTTAGAGATCCCATAGCTTAACTATACCATCTCACCAATCCACTCGAATCCGAAAATCATCTTTCTATACCTATTTTATTAATACTTCTTTCCATCCTTAATCTCTTTGCATCAACAATTGAATCTGACATCCTGGTATGGCAATACCATAACAGACCTCTGTAAGCCACATTGAGCCTGCAAATAGGTGGGAAAACGTGCGATACAAATGCAATAAATAAATAAATAAAATATTCTAACTCTCCCATCTTATTTCTTAGGCTCCTGGCATTTGCATATAGACATTTCAAACTATGTTTGTTGTTCCTATTTACATCATGCTCAGTACTTGACAGTATTAATTTGCAATCTTTTGTCTGATTTTTATTTTTATTTAAGGACACCTGGAGGCATATTTTCAAAGCACTTAGCCTTCCAAAGTTCCATAGGTTTCTATGGAACTTTGGAAGGCTAAGTGCTTTGAAAATATGCCTCCTGATCTACTACGGTCTCTTTTGCAACCTCACTATCCGGATACCCTATCTTCCCTGTTTTGGTGATATCTTTGAAAGATACCTTATCCCGAACCATGCGCTTTTGAGCGACTGTTGGCCTTCCCCCCTATTTCTAGTTTAAAAGCTGCTCTCTCTCTCCTTTTTAAAATGCCGATGCCAGCAGCCTGGTCCCACTTCCCTACACCATCATCTCATCCACGCATTAAGACTGCGGAGCTCTGCCTGTCTCTTGGGCCCTGCGCGTGGAACAGGTAAATGCTATCCTAGAGGATCTGGATTTGAGCTTTCTAACTAAGAGCCTAAATTTGGCTTCCAGAACCTCTCTCCCACATTTTCCTATGTCATTGGTACCCACATGTACCAAGACAGCCGGCTCCTCCCCAGCACTATCTAAAATCCTATCTAGGTGACGCACGAGGTCCACCACCTTCGCACCTCACGTCCACCAGCCACCCAGCTATCTATATGCCTAATGACAGAATCACCAACTACAACAGCTGTCCTAACCTTTCCCTCCCGGGCAGCACTTGGAGACATATCGTCTGTGTGAGAGGATAGTACATCCCCTGGTGGGCAGTTCCTGGCTACAGAAGTACTTCCTACTTCACCAGGGTGATGCTCTCCTTCTAGGAGACTTCCCTCCTCCAAGGTAGCACAGGGGCTACCATACTGGAGGTGGGACTTCTCTACAACATCCCTGTAGGTCTCCTCTATCTACCTCTCTGTCTCCCTCAGCGCCACCAAGTCTGCTACTCTAGCCTCAAGAGAACAGACACGTTCTCTGAGAGCTAGTAGCTCTTTGCATCGGGCACACACATATGACATCTCACCAACTGGGAGATTATCATACATGTGACACTCAATGCAAAAGACTGGATAGCACCCCTCTCGCTGCTGGACTGCTGACTCCAACTTAGTGTTTTTGAGTTTTTCAATAATTTAAAACTTGCTACAGTATTAAGGATATTAGCCTAATATAAAAGTGTCTTTTAGTTTATATAGTATATTGAATGATATTTAGGGTTTCCTTCTTAGATAGTAATGAAATGTATTTAAAACTCTTCAAAGACTATCTTGCTAGTGCATTTTTCAAACCATGAAATCTGTGAGATTTAAAGAGGATGCATGATTCAATATTTTCTTATCAAGCAGCAAGATGCTGGAATGCGCTTCCCCTTGATGTCAGATCGGAATCCTGTTACCTAATTTTCTGGAAGAAACTGAAAACGTTTCTGTTTAAGAAGTTTCTTCAACGAGAGCCTTTGTGACCTTCATTACTCTACTTGATGGATTGTACAATTTTTTGTTAAAATCTCCTAGGATGGCTAGCTCTCTTGTAATGTGCACAGAACCTTTTGGCTTGAAATGGAATATAAGTATTTTGATATTATATGCTTGTATCCTAGTTGAGATTATTCATGCAACTTAAAAAAAAATAAGTCCCCTTGCTTTCTAACTCCTTTTACTCTCTCTCCTCTGTCTATCCGTCTGCATATTCTCACAGCTTTCTCTGGGGTGACTCTCAGGTACACCCCGATTCACTCAGGGCCTTCGCTCCAGGTGCCTAGGCACCTCCACCAGCTGCCTTCCAGGTGCTGTACAGGAATTGCAGTCCATCAGCATATCCTCACAGCCTTCTCTGGGGTGATTCCTAGAAGCACCCCGATCCACTTAGGGCCTTTGCTCCAGGTGCCTAGTGCTTCCACCAGCTGCTTTCTAGGTGCTGTGGAGAACTTGCAGCCCATCTGAATATCCTCAGCCTTCTCTGGAGTGACTCCCAGGTTTACCCTGATCTACTCAGGGCCTTCGCTCCAGGTGCTGCGCGCCAAAACATTTTCTCTATACACTTTGTATTTTCTCTCTGCTATTTCTTATGGCTCCAGTACAGTTTCTCTTCTTGGTACTGTCCCTGCCCAATCTTTTTCTCCATCTGAAATCACTTTATACTGCAGGAACACATTGCCCACCTTCTGCTTTCATCATCTCACCATCCCTTTTGTCTTCTCCCTTCTCAGCTCTCAACCTTCAACATTTCCTTCCTTTCATTCAACCATCTTCATTATGTCTGAGTACATCTCTCCTGTTTCACCGTCATCATGCCTCTCCTACTCTTCTCCGTACTCTCTTGCGCCTTAGCCTCTTCTCCACTGGGGATATAAATCCTAATCCTGGTCCACATCAGCTCTCATCCTCTTCATACAGGTCACACCGTTAGGTCTCTAATCTAATTTCTGTTCCTCTCCTCTTCTTCTCTGCCTCTCTCATGTGCTCTGTGGAATGCCCACTCTGTCCGCAACAAACTTTTCTACATCCACAACCTCTCTCTCTTGTACTCTCTCCATCTGCTTGCCTTAACTGAGACTTGACTTTGCGCCCTGAAGATTCTGCTTCAGCTGCAGCCCTGTGTCATGGAGGTTACCTTTTCTCCCATACTCCTTGCCCGGTTGGCTGCGGAGATGGTGTTGGGCTACTGCTCTCATCCTATGAAGTCCACTCTATCCATCTATTCACTCCTATACCTCTCTGAGTAGCAGTCATTTATCGACCCCCTGAAAAGCCCCTTTCTTCCTTTCTCACCAACTTTGACTCCTGGCTTTCCTTCTTTTTTGAACCTTCATCTCCTTCCCTCATTCTTGAGGATTTTAACCTTCATGCTAATGATCCCTCTGACTCTTATGCTTCTCAGTTTCTCGCTTTAACATCCCCTTTCAATCTTCAACTGTGCTCCACTACCCCTACTCACCAGAATGGCTACCGTCTTGATCTTATCTTCTTCTCCAACTGCTTACTCTCCAGTTTCTGTGCCTCTGCTCTTCTTCTCGAACTGCTCACTCTCCAGTTCCTGTGCTTCTGCTCTTCCTCTCTCTGACCATCATCTGATAACTTTTACACTTAAACACCCTTCCCCCCCAGTCCAGTCCAATTTTCACCAATACGTTTAGGAATCTTCAAGTTCTTGACTCTTCCACTCTATCCTCCAGTGTTTCAAACCTATTCTCAACCACTGTGTTATCCAAACCTGTCAGTGAGGCTGTCTCTTCCTATAATATTGTTTTCTCCTCTGCTCTGGATACTCTTGCTCCTCCCATATCTCATTCTGTAAGGCGTACCAAACCCCAGTCTTAGCTGACCTCTAGAATCTGTTACCTATGTTCCTTTGCCCGATCTGTTGAATGCCTTTGGCTGAAACCCCGTGCCCATGCTGACTTCATACATTTCAAATTCTTGTTGACCTCCTTCCAGTCTACTCTTTCACTTGCCAAACAAGACTATTACATCCAGTTGAGAAACTCTTGGCTCAAAACCTCAACATCTCTTTGCCATACTGAACTCTCTCCTCAAAGTGCCTTCACCTCCAACTCCCCCTTCACTTTTTCCACAGACTCAGGCAGAGTACTTTCATAATGTTCACAACATTAACCTTAAATTCTCAACCAAGTTACCGCCACCTCTCCTTCCCTTAGTTCATTCTTCCAACGTTCCTTCAACCCCTGCCTCATTTTCTTCCGTTTCTGAAATCACTGCAGAGGAAACTGCACATTTTCTTTCTTCCTCAAAATTAATTACCTGTTCCTCTGATCCTATTCCCACCCATCTACTGTTATCCCTTCTATCTATCATATCCTCAATGTTTCACTTTCTACTGTGACTGTTCCTGATGCCTTCAAACATGCCGTAGTCACACCACTCCTCAAAAACCCTTTTTCGACCATACCTGTCCTTCCAACTATCACTCCATGTCTAGACTTTCTTTCTTCTCGAACTATTCTGGATCCACTTCAATCTGGCTTTCGCTCTGTTTATTCAACTGAAACAGCCCTTGCTGAAGTCTCCAATGACCTGTTCCTGGTGTATAATTATGGTACAGCCAGGGACCCCCCCACTGGAATGGTGGAGGGCCCAGTCATAGAGCTCAGGCCATTACAGACCTTGGCTGAGTCAGAAATCTGATGGCTGACATAACTGGGAGCTTACTGGAAAAGTATGGCCTAGTTTGTAGCCCGGATTGAGGCCTAAAAGTTAGGTCAATAGATATGGAAACAAAATGGAGAATTTCAGCACAAAATGGAAGCCCGTATCTGTTGCAAAGTGGAATTTTCTCTGTAATGTAGTTAGAAAAACAAGTTGAGAAATGAGTGAGTCATGCCAGGTGCAAAGAAAATAGGGAACTAGCTGTCCAAGAGAGGAGGGAGACTTTCCTGTGAGCAGGATTGTGGTTAGCTATGGTGTGAGAAAGGAAAGGCGTAGCAAAGATAGAAGCTACTCATTAGCATGAGCCAATCAGTGACAACCATGACATTAGCATAGATCCAATCAGGTATACCTACTGTCATATTATCCATATCCTGAGGGCACCTATAAAAATCAGGGTATTTCCTGGTTTAAGCTAGAGAGAAAAGGGTTGCCACTCTCTCTCCAAGGGAAACCAATGTGTCCAGCAGAATTGACAAATTACCTAATTGCTTTCCCTTGTAAAACCTCTAATTGGTAAAAGAAATTATAAAAGATTAGCAAATAATTAACACCTGTTTGCAGCTTATTATATTCCTATAATTAATTGATTGTACTTGCCTGTTGTCAATCACTGATTTGACTTGTACCTTGGCAAATAAACTCCTCATTCCAAATGATGATTTGTGGGCTTCACTTAATGATGAAAGGCTGTAAGTATAAATGCTTTTGCTGTATCAGGCTATCATTCGCTGCATTGTATAACCTGTAGCCTAAATCCAGTTTGTCATAAGGCTGGTATCTATTCCTTGCCAGTGCTGAGAGGCGGACTAATGCGGGTCCCTTAGACCTAACGTCTCTCTCAGTGGCAATTCCTTTTAGAACTTCACAACTCCCTGATTACCCCAGTACTAATGCTATTTAGAGATGGAGTCAGATTAAGGTCACTCCGGCCTTCTTGGGGGGCTCGGGACCCCTCAATTCACAACACTGGCCAGATCCAAAGGTCTCTATTCTATCCTCATCCTTCTCAATCTATCTGCTGCTTTTGACACTGTTGATCACCACCTACTCCTTGATATGCTATCCTCACTTGGATTTCAGGGCTCTGTTCTTGCCTGGTTTTCTTATCACTTCCATCACACTTTTAGTGTATACTTTGGTGGATCCTCCTCCACTTCTATCCCACTATCAGTTGGGGTACCTCAGGGCTCTGTCTTGGGGCCTCTTCTTCTTTTCTCCATCTATACTTCTTCCCTTGGTGCTCTGATCTCATCCCATGGTTTTCAGTATCGCCTTTATGCTGATGACTCCCAGACCTACCTCTCCACATCAGAAATTTCAGAAAGAATCCAGGCCCAAGTATCAGCCTGCCTGTCTCACCACCACCTAAAACTAAACATGACCAAGACTGAGCGTCTTATCTTTCCCCCAAAACCAACCTCTCCTCGTCTCCCATTTTCTCTCTCTGTGGATAACACTCCCATCCTCCCTGTCTCATCAGCTCTTAACCTTGGGGTCATCTTTAACTCCTCTCTTCCCTTCTCTGCACATATTCAACAGATTGCTAAAACCTGTCTTTTCTTTCTCTATAATATCACCAAAATTTGTCCTTTCCTTTCTGAGCACATTACCAGAACCTTCATCCACACTCTTATCACCTCTTGCTTAGACTATTGTGATTTGCTTCTCACAGGTATCCCACAAAGCCATCTCTTTCCCCTTCAATATGTTCAAAATTCTGCTGCACGACTTATATTCCACCAGTGTCTCTATGCTCATATTAGCCTTCTGAATTCACTTCATTAGCTCCTTGTTTCCGCATACAGTTCAAACTCCTCTTATTGACTTACAAGTGCATTCACTCTGCAGCTCCTCAGTACCTCTCCACTCTTATCTCTCCCTACACTCCTCCCCGGGAACTCCATTCATTAGGTAAATCTCTCTTATCTGTACCCTTCTCTTCCACTGCTAACTTCAGACTCTGGAGGGGATGCACTAAAGTCGTCGTTAGAGCCGTTCTGTACCGAATTCCATAGCGAATCGGTAGGGAAATGGCTATGCATAAAGGAAAAAATGCAAATGAGCTGCTCGTTGCAGCTCACTTGCTTTCTCTAATCCTTCGTAAAATCGTCGGATAATCGGCCGGTAGAGCATGCGCATGCCAAGGACGTAGAAACAAAAAAAACACGTCCTTTATGGACGGCTTTGCCCCCCCCCCCCCCCCCGAGGTCGCCGCCGCTTCCCGCTCCATTGAAATCAGAACTTTAAGCAGCCCTGGCCCCCTCCCTTCCCTGAAATGACAACTTCCCTGCCATCCTCCGCTCCCTTAGCCCCCCCCCGCCGCCCCCCCCTAAGGTCGTTGCTGCCGCGGCTCCCCCCTCCTTCTGCCACCGGGCCCTCACAACGCCTCTCACCTCCATGTGAAGGCGCTGCAACGGCAACAACAGCTGATCACCTTTCCGGACGTCCAGGGAGGAAAGGAGGGAAGTCCGGAGAGGCGATCAGCTGTTGCTGCTGGTGCAGTGCCTTCACACGGAGGTGAGAGGCGCTGTGAGGGCCCGGAGGGGGGTGGAGGATGGCGGGGAAGCTGTCATTTCAAGGAAGGAAGGAAGGGAGGGGGGCCGGGGCTGCGTAAAGTTCTGATTTCAATGCAGGGGGGAGTGGTGGCGGCGGCGGCGACGACCTTGGGTGGGGGGGGGGGGCAAGGGCATCCATAAAGGGCGCTCATGATGAGCACTTAGTTGTTTTTGCCCCCTCCCGATTTTTTTTTTTTTTTTACATTTTATAAGTTTTCCAAGCCTGCGCAGCCCCAATGAGAGGTACAGACCTCTCGTTAGATTTCCCAGCGTTTTCCAGCGTTAGGACAAGTGGAAAAGCTTAGTGCATCTCATTTCAATAGGGTTTCTACACAATTTGCTCATCTGCATTCCGTTTGCGTTAGCTGCTACCGTCGTCGGGAAAAAAGTATTTCGTGCATGCCAGGGTTTACTACTTGCTCGTTAATGGCTTGTTATTGGCTCGTAAAGTTTAGTGCACCTGGCCCTCTGTTCCTTTTATCTCGCTGCACACCATATACCTGGAACAGACTTCCTGAGCCAGTATGTCAAGCTCCATCTCTGGCTGTCTTTAAATCTAGGCTAAAAGCCCATCTTTTTGATGCTCCCATCTTTTTTAACTCCCGAGTCCTATTCACTTGTTCAGTACCCATGTTTGTTTTATCATTCCCACTTTAGTAATTCCCTTATCCTTTATTTGTCCTGTTTGTCTATCCTAATTAGACTGTAAGCTCTGTCGAGCAGGGACTTTCCCTTCATGTTCAAGTGTACAGCGCTGCGCACATCTAGTAGCATTATAGAAATAAGTAGTAGTAGTAATCTGTACTTTTCATCTTTGCTTACACTCTATGCTGTCTTTCTTGCGTATTGCGTTCTTTGTATTTGAATATTTTTACTGCTGTAATTGTCTACTGCCTATGTTAACAGATTCTTGATGTATACCACCTTCAGTTAATTCTTCAAAAAAGAAAAAAATAAAGTCTAATAAATAAATGAATAAACAAAAAGTGTTGTCAACTCTTCCTAGGCTCGAAGAACAAGATGACCCAGCCCTGGCTCAATGATGATGATAATAATATGTGTTGCTTGTATACCGCCAACTCCCAGATGGTGGGTCAAAGCAGTTAACAAAAGTAAAACATTAAAGAAAAATTAAGTATAAAATTTCTTAAATAAGAACATTTTTAGTTCTATTCTAAAAGAACTATAAGAAGAGATTGTCCATAGTACTACAGGTAATGAGAGCCAAAATTGTACAGCCTGAAAGCTTAAAGAATTCTCTAAAATTTTCTTAAGTCTAATCCCCACAAATGATGGAAATAAAAGGAGAAAAGGATCTCTGGATATAGAAGATCTTCTCAGAGGGGAAACCAATCAACTTTAACAGATAAACTGGGGACAAACCATTAACATTTTAAAAGCAGGCAAGCTTGAAATAAATTTGAGCTTGCACTGGAAGCCAGTGTAAAGAAATCGAGGCCGGAGTCACTCTAGTAAACTTTTTCATGTGAAAAATAAGCTTAGCAGCTGTATTTTGAAGAATCTGTAGCTTGGAGCATAATTTAACTGTAATGGTAGAGTATGAACTATTACAGTAATCAAAATGAGTTAATACCAGAGGAGAGACGTTTTCCTTATACAACTGTTGCAGTTTAAAAGAACACTGTCTTGACAATATAATCAACTTGAGGTTCTATCCCAAAGAATGTACAGAGTTGCAGATATTATTTAAAGGTAAATCAATGGAACAAATCAGGAACTACAAATCCTAGCATGCATTGTAGCAAAATGAGATGGAATAATCTGGCAACAATAATGCATACAACTCTTCTCACCATGCTGCCACCATTTCATGATTGACCTTTTATTCTTATATGGAAAGTTGTCAATGCTATTAACTACTCTGACTAGTCCTGGTTTTCTCTCTCTCATCTGTCTTAAATTAAGGGGTCCCGAGCCCCCCCCAAGAAGGCTTAAATGACCTTAATCTGACTCCATCTCTGAATAGACCTAGAACTGGGGCAATCAGGGGGTTGTGAAGTTCTAAGAGGAGTTGCCACTGAAAGAGACGTTAGATCTAAGAGACCCGCATTAGTCCGCCTCTCAGCACTGGCAAGGAACAGATACCAGCCTTATGACAAACTGGATTTAGGTTACAAGTTATATAATGCAGCGAGTGATAGCCTGATACAGCAGAAGCATTTATACTTACAGCCTTTCATCATTAAGTTAAGCCCACAAATCATCATTTCGAATAAGGATTTTATTTGTACATCAGACTTTAATCAGGTACATTCAGCAGACAGATTCTGGGTACAACCGGACAGAGCTTCGCCGTCTGACAGCTTTGGAGAAAAGACTCTCAAACTAAGCCAAAATCTGCCATCTTTTATACTCTATCCTCTCCATAGAAGTGAATGGTGAGAAACCTTGCTCCTAATCTTTCTCACTTTCTGAGATCATACTTTCCCATGCGATCTGCTATCTGATGTACCCACCTCCTTTGGTTCTCAGCTACTGCTAATTATCAACATGTTTTGGGAAGCGTTGAGATAACAGTTTCACATCTTCCGGCTGCAATACGTCTCATACCTTTCTCATGAACTCTGTATTACCTCTGTATCATTGTATACCAAAACTAATAAGCTCCATTTTATTCATCTGATCTTTCATTACAAGTGCTATATTGGATTTAAAAATTGTACCAATTTTGTATCAGGACTCATTGTTCAGACCTGCTTTTTGCAGATTCTCAAATATTAAATCACTTGCTTGCTGTTTGGCCTAGTCAGTATTTTTTTTCCAGTTGTTCTAGGCTGCATAGCTCTGGCCATCACTATTCCAGTGGTAGCCTTAAAGCTAGGCCATATATTAACATTCCCCTCTTCACCCTATCCCATAGGGTGACACCAGGGTTAACGTACCTTGGTACCATCCGTTCCAGAAGGTATTCTATGAGGCCATAAAATTATCTGAGTCTTAAGATCAACTGGTACAATTTGTTTAGTTTGCGGTTTGAAAGTATCATCTTGGCAGTACTGCAATTATGTCAATCCTACTAAAACTTATAGTTACTATAATACTATTTTTCTTCCACCTTTTAATATGCAGGTTCTATCTTATTCTTATGTATGTCAATATATTTATATTGTTATAAATCACAAAATCATTGGTTATATACTGATTATATCTTAATTATACATTTGCATAGATTAGCACAATTTATCATATCATCTTATACAGCTTTATACACATCCCACAACTGTCCGGCTATTTGCCCTGTAGAATGTACTAGACTAGAAGGTAAAGAACCACAAAAACTGTCCAAACAGAAGAACAATTAACAAGTCACTGAAACCTTTAAAGATATTTCAAAATAAAATATCCTTGGGACTAAACTAGAAATGGGGGAAGGCCGACAGTCGCTCAAAAACGTATGGTTTGGCATATGTTATCTTTCAAAGGTATCACCAAAACAGGGACGATAGGGTATCCTGATAGTGAGGTTACAAAAGAAATCATAGATCAGGTGTCCTTAATTAAAAATAAAAAAAACAGACAAAAGATTGCAAATAAATACGTCAAGTACTGAGCATAATGTAAATAGGAACAACGAACAGTTTGAAATGTCTATATGCGAATGCCAGAAGCCTAAGAAATAAGATGGAAGAGTTAGAATATATTACACTAAATGAAAAATTAGATATAATAGGCATCTCTGAGACCTGGTGGAAGGAGGATAACCAGTGGGACACTGTCATACCGGGGTACAAATTATATTGTAGTGATAGGGTGGATCGAATTGGTGGAGGGGTAGCATTGTATATTAACAAGAGCCTTGAATCAAATAGATTGAAAATTCTGCAGGAAACAAAACACTTCTTGGAATCACTGTGGATTGAAATTCCATGTGTAAAGGGAAAAAGGATAGTGATAGGAGTGTACTACCGTCCACCTGGCCAGGATGAACAGACAGATGCAGAAATATTAAAGGAAATTAGGGACGCAAACAAACTGGGCAACACAATAATAATGGGTGGTTTCAACTACCCCGATATTGACTGGGTAAAACATCAGGGCACGCTAGGGAGGTAAAATTCCTTGATAAAGTTAAGTACTGCTTTATGGAGCAGCTGGTACAGGAGCCGACGAGAGAAGGAAAAATTCTACACCTAGTCCTTAGTGGAGCGCATGATCTGGTGCAGGAGGTAATAGTAACATAGTAGATGACGGCAGAAAAAGACCTGCATGGTCCATCCAGTCTGCCCAACAAGATAAACTCATATGTGCTACTTTTTGTGTATACCTTACCTTGATTTGTACCTGTCCTTTTCAGGGCACAGACCCTGTAAGTCTGCCCAGCACTATCCCCGCCTCCCAACCACCAGCCCCTCTTCCCACCACCGGCTCTGGCACAGACCGTATAAGTCTGCCCAGCACTATCCCCGCCTCCAGCTCTGCCACCCAATCTCGGCTAAGCTCCTTAGGATCCATTCCTTCTGAACAGGATTCCTTTATGTTTGTCCCACGTGTGCTTGAATTCTGTTACCGTTTTCATTTCCACCACCTCCCGCAGGAGGTCATTTCAAGCATCCACTACTCTCTCCGTGAAAGTGAATGATACATACCTGTAGCAGGTGTTCTCCGAGGACAGCAGGCTGATTGTTCTCACAACTGGGTGACGTCCGCGTCAGCCCCCACCAACCGGAAGAAACTTCGCGGGCGGTCCGCACGCAGGGCACGCCCACCGCGCATGCGCGGCCGTCTTCCCGCCCGTGCGCGACCGTTCCCGCCAGTTGAATGACAAGCAAAAGATGAAAACGCAACTCCAAAGGGGAGGAGGGAGGGTAGGTGAGAACAATCAGCCTGCTGTCCTCGGAGAACACCTGCTACAGGTATGTATCATTCACTTTCTCAGAGGACAAGCAGGCTGCTTGTTCTCACGACTGGGGTATCCCTAGCTCTCAGGCTCACTCAAAACAAGAACCCAGGTCAATTGAACCTCGCAACGGCGAGGGTAACAGAAATTGACCTACGAAGAACAACTAACTGAGAGTGCAGCCTGAACAGAATAAATTCGGGTCCTGGAGGGTGGAGTTGGATTTACACCCCAAACAGATTCTGCAGCACCGACTGCCCGAACCGACTGTCGCGTCGGGTATCCTGCTGGAGGCAGTAATGTGATGTGAATGTGTGGACAGATGACCACGTCGCAGCCTTGCAAATCTCTTCAATAGTGGCTGACTTCAAGTGGGCCACTGACGCTGCCATGGCTCTAACACTATGAGCCGTGACATGACCCTCAAGAGCCAGCCCAGCCTGGGCGTAAGTGAAGGAAATGCAATCTGCTAGCCAATTGGAGATGGTGCGTTTCCCGACAGCGACCCCTAGCCTGTTAGGGTCGAAAGAAATAAACAATTGGGCGGACTGTCTGTGGGGCTGTGTCCGCTCCAAGTAGAAGGCCAATGCTCTCTTGCAGTCCAATGTGTGCAACTGACGTTCAGCAGGGCGGGTATGCGGCCTGGGGAAGAATGTTGGCAAGACAATTGACTGGTTAAGATGGAACTCCGACACCACCTTCGGCAGGAACCTTGGGTGGGTGCGGAGCACTACTCTGTTGTGATGAAATTTGATATATGGAGCATGAGCTACTAGGGCTTGAAGCTCACTGACCCTACGAGCTGAAGTAACTGCCACCAAGAAAATGACCTTCCAGGTCAAGTACTTACCTTCCAGGTCAAGTACTTCAGATGGCAGGTATTCAGTGGCTCAAAAGGAGGTTTCATCAGCTGGGTGAGGACGACGTTGAGATCCCATGACACTATAGGAGGCTTGATAGGGGGCTTTGACAAAAGCAAGCCTCTCATGAATCGAACGACTAAAGGCTCTGCAGAGATGGCTTTACCTTCCACACGATAATGGTAAGCACTAATCGCACTAAGGTGATTCCTTACTGAGTTGGTCTTGAGGCCAGACTCTGACAAGTGCAGAAGGTATTCAAGCAGGTTCTGTGCAGGGCAAGAACAAGGTTCTAGGGCCTTGCTCTCACACCAAACGACAAACCTCCTCCACTTGAAAAAGTAACTCTTTTTAGTGGAATCCTTCCTAGAGGCAAGCAAGAAACGGGAGACACCCTCAGACAGACCCAACGCAATGAAGTCTACGCCCTCAACATCCAGGCCGTGAGAGCCAGGGACTGAAGGTTGGGGTGCAGCAACGCTCCGTCGTTCTGCGAGATGAGAGTTGGAAAACACTCCAATCTCCACGGTTCTTCTGAGGACAACTCCAGAAGAAGAGGGAACCAGATCTGACGGGGCCAAAAGGGCGCTATCAGAATCATGGTTCCGTGGTCTTGCTTGAGCTTCAGTAAGGTCTTCCCCACCAAAGGTATGGGAGGATAAGCATACAGGAGGCCGGTCCCCCAATGGAGGAGAAAGGCATCCGACGCTAGCCTGCCGTGTGCCTGTAGTCTGGAACAGAACAGAGGCAGCTTGTGGTTGGTCTGAGAGGCGAAAAGGTCCACCGAGGAGGTGCCCCACTCTCGGAAGATCTTGCGTACCACTCTGGAATGAAGCGACCACTCGTGCGGTTGCAAGACTCTGCTCAGTCTGTCGGCCAGACTGTTGTTTACGCCTGCCAGGTATGTGGCTTGGAGAAGCATGCCGAACCGGCGGGCCCAACTCCACATCCCGACGGCTTCCTGACACAGGGGGCGAGATCCGGTGCCCCCCTGCTTGTTGGTGTAATACATTGCAACCTGATTGTCTGTCCGAATTTGGATAATTTGGCAGGACAGCCGATCTCTGAAAGCCTTCAGTGCGTTCCAGATCGCTCGGAGCTCCAGGAGGTTGATCTGCAGATCCTTTTCCCGGAGGGACCACAGACCCTGGGTGTGGAGCCCATCGACATGAGCTCCCCACCCCAGACGAGATGCATCCGTCGTCAACACTTTCGTGGGCTGCGGAATTTGGAATGAACGTCCCAGGGTCAAATTGGTCCGAATGGTCCACCAGAGCAGTGAAGTGCGGCAACTGGTGGAGAGGCGGATGACATCTTCTAGATTCCCAGTGGCTTGGAACCACTGAGAAGCTAGGGTCCATTGAGCAGATCTCATGTGAAGACGAGCCATGGGAGTCACATGAACTGTGGAGCCATATGACCCAGAAGTCTCAACATCTGCCGAGCTGTGACCTGCTGAGACGCTCTGGTCCGTGAAGCAAGGGACAGGAGGTTGTTGGCCCTCGCTTCGGGAAGGAAGGCCTGAGCCGTCTGGGTATTCAGCAGAGCTCCTATGAATTCCAGAGACTGGGTTGGCTGGAGATGGGACTTTGGGTAATTTATCACAAACCCCAGCAGCTCCAGGAGTTGAATAGTGTACTGCATGGACCGGAGGGCTCCTGCCTCCGAGGTGTTCTTGACCAGCCAATCGTCGAGATATGGGAACACGTGCACTCCCAGCTTGCGTAGATACGCCGCCACCACCACGAGGCACTTTGTAAACACTCGTGGGGCAGAGGCGAGCCCAAAGGGCAGCACACAATACTGAAAGTGCCGTGCGCCCAGGCGGAATCTGAGATACTGTCTGTGAGCTGGCAGTATCGGGATGTGAGTGTATGCGTCCTTTAAATCCAGGGAACATAGCCAATCGTTTTTCTGAATCATTGGCAGAAGGGTGCCCAAGGAAAGCATCCTGAACTTTTCTTTGACCAGGAATTTGTTCAGGCCTCTCAGGTCTAGGATGGGACGCATCCCCCCTGTTCTTTTCCACAAGGAAGTACCTGGAATAGAATCCCTGCCCTTCCTGCCCGGGTACGGGCTCGACCGCATTGGCGCTGAGAAGGGCGGAGAGTTCCTCTGCAAGTACCTGCTTGTGATGGGAGCTGAAAGATTGAGCTCCCGGAGGACAATTTGGTGGCAGGGAGGCCAAATTCAGGGCGTATCCGCACCGCACTATTTGGAGAACCCACTGGTCGGAGGTTATGAGAGGCCACCTTTGGTGAAAAAATTTTAACCTCCCCCCGACCGGCAGATCGTCCGGTACGGACACTTTGAGGGCGGCTATGTTCCCGTGGATCCAGTCAAAAGCCCGTCCCCGGCTTTTGCTGTGGAGGCGCAGGGGGCTGCTTAGGCGCACGCTGTTGACGAGAATGAGCGCGCTGGGGCTGTCCCTGTGCCTGACGAGGCCTTCGGGCCGGCTGGGTGTACCTACGCTTTGCAAAAGAATAGGGTGCAGCCTGCCGGGCCCGGGAAAAACATCCACCTGCTGAGGTGGATGCTGAAGGCGCCCGGTGGGAGAGCTTGTCGAGGGCGGTTTCCCGCTGATGCAGTTGGTCCACCAGCTGCTCGACCTTCTCACCAAAAATATTATCCCCCCGGCAAGGGACGTCGGCCAGTCTCTGCTGGGTGCGGTTGTCCAGGTCAGAGGCACGCAGCCATGAGAGCCTGCGCATCACTATACCTTGGGCCGCAGCACGAGATGCCACGTCACAGGTGTCAGATACCCCTGGACAGGAACTTTCTGCACGCCTTCAGCTGCCTGACCACCTCCTGATAAGGCCTGGACTGCTCCGGGGGGAGCTTATCGACCAGGTCCGCCAGCTGCTTCACATTGTTCCGCATGTGGATGCTCGTATAGAGCTGGTATGACTGGATGCGGGTCACGAGCATGGAGGATTGGTAGGCCTTCCTCCCAAACGAGTCCAGAGTGCGAGACTCCCGCCCCGGGGGCGCCGAGGCGGTATCCCTCGAACTCCGTGCCCTCTTGAGAGCAGAATCCACGACCGCCGAGTCATGGGGCAATTGGGGCCGCATTAACTCTGGGTCAGAGTGGATTCTGTACTGGGATTCTGCTTTCTTGGGGATGATGGGATTAGATAGCGGTCTCATCCAGTTCCGAAGCAGTGTCTCTTTGAGGACATTGTGCAACGGCACCGTGGAGGACTCTCTAGGTGGTGATGGATAGTCGAGGACCTCGAGCATCTCGGCCCTCGGCTCATCCACAGAGACCACGGGAAAGGGAATGCAAATAGACATATCCCGTACAAAAGAGGCAAAAGAGAGACTCTCAGGAGGCGAGAGCTTCCTCTCTGGTGAAGGCGTGGGATCCGAGGGAAGACCCGCAGACTCCTCTGAGGAGAAATATCTGGGGTCCTCCTCTTCCCCCCACGAGGCCTCATCCTCGGTATCGGACATAAGCTCATGAAGCTGAGTCCTGAACCGGGCCCGGGCCTCGGTGTCGAGCGGTGGACTCCCGCGCCGGCGGGGACGAAGCTCCCTCCATCGACGTCGACGGGGACTCCACCTGCGTGGCGGTCGAGACCGGCGCCGCAAGCGGCAGCGGCGTCGACGGCCTCGGCACCGGGCTAGAGCTCGCCGGCGCCACAGTCATCGGCGCCAAGGGCGCAAGCACCCCCGGCGCCGGCACAGCCTGGCGCATCAGCCCTTCCAGGATCCCCGGAAGGATGGCTCGGAGGCACTCGTCCAGGCCCGCTGCCGGGAAAGACGGGGGGGCCGGTAGAGGCATCGGTGCCGGAAGCTGCTCGGGTCCAGGAGACTGCACCGAAGTGCTGGGACCCTGACGTGTCGGTACCTCCACCACCGAGGGGGACCTGTCCTCTCGACGCGGACGCTTCGGCGTTGACTCCTCCCCGGTACCGAGAGCCGGATTCGAGGGCGACCGGTGACTGTGCTTCTTAGCCTTCTTGCGATGCCCGTCACCGGTGCCAAGTGGTATGGAGGAGGAGGAGGTCGATCCCCCTCGGTCCCGAGGAACCGGGTCAGACAGGGTTCGGTCCCGAGGGCCACGGGCTGAGGGAGTGACCGGGGCCGACTGCCCACGTGGCCTCTCACCCCTACCCTCACCGGAGGACCGGCGGGCTGACGGGACCTGTTCTCCTGGGGTCGATGCCATCGATGCCGATTTCTCGGGCATCGATACCGGTACCGAAGGACCGGGCGTCGATACCGATGCCGTCGAGGTCGACGTCGAGGGGCCGGCGCAAGTTCCAAAAAGACGGTCCCACAGAACTTGCCTCGCAACCTGAGTCCGTTTCCGGAGACCGAGACACAGGGAACACGACTTGATATTGTGCTCCGGCCCGAGGCACTGGAGGCACCAAGCGTGGGTGTCGGTCTGCGAGATCGGCCGGCCGCAACGACCACACTTCTTAAATCCACTCGGGACCTTCGAGGACATCGACAGAAAAATCGCGTCGGCGAAGTTAAAGTCGTCGATGGTGGCGGAAATCACACCTCGAAAAAATAAATCGATCGCGCGGCCACAAGGCGACGCCCTCGCTAGAAAACGAGGGAAAAGGAGCGCGTGCTCTCCTTTTTTTTTTTTTTTTTTAAGAAAAAAGAAACTAGAGCGCGCGGCAACAAAAAATAAACGAAATTTAAACAAAATCGCGTAAACGCGACGGTCTTTCCGGGGCTGCGAAGAGAGAGCGGCGACGGCACGACTCTCTCCAGGCGCGGAAAAGAAAAGACTGGCGGGAATGGTCGCGCACGGGCGGGAAGACGGCCGCGCATGCGCGGTGGGCGTGCCCTGCGTGCGGACCGCCCGCGAAGCTTCTTCCGGTTGGTGGGGGCTGACGCGGACGTCACCCAGTCGTGAGAACAAGCAGCCTGCTTGTCCTCGGAGAAAAAATACTTCCTGACATTTTTCTTGAGTCTGCCCCCCTTCAATCTCATTTCATGTCCTCTCGTTCTACCGCCTTCGCATCTCCGGAAAAGGTTCGTTTGCGGATTAATACCTTTCAAATATTTGAACGTCTGTATCATATCAACCCTGTTTCTCCTTTCTTCCTGAGTATACATGTTCAGGTCATCAAGTCTCTCCTCGTATGTCTTGTAACGCAAATCCCTTACCATTCTCGTAGCTTTTCTTTGCACCGCTTCAATTCTTTTCACATCCTTCGCAAGGTACGGCCTCCAAAACTGAACACAATACTCTAGGTGAGGCCTCACCAACGACTTATACAGGGGCATCAACACCCACTTTCTTCTGCTGGTCACACCTCTCTCTATACAGCCTAACAACCTTCTAGCTACAGCCACTGCCTTGTCACACTGTTTCATCGCCTTCAGATCCTCAGATACTATCACCCCAAGATCCCTCTCCCCGTCCGTACCTATCAGATTCTCCCCGCCTAACACATACGTCTCCCGAGGATTTCTATTCCCTAAGTGCATCACTTTGCATTTCTTCGCATTGAATTTTAATTGCCAAACAGTAGACCATTCTTCTAGCTTCCTCAGATCCTTTTTCATGTTTTCTACTCCCTCCCGGGTGTCCACTCTGTTACAGATCTTAGTGTCATCCGCAAATAGGCAAACTTTACCTTCTAACCCTTCAGCAATGTCACTCACAAATATATTGAACAGAATCGGTCCCAGCACCGATCCTTGAGGCACTCCACTACTCACCTTCCCCTCCTCCGAGCGAATTCCATTCACCACCACCCTCTGGCTTCTGTCCGTCAACCAGTTCCTAATCTAGTTCACCACTTCGGGTCCTATCTTCAGCCCATCCAGTTTATTTAAGAGCCTCCTGTGGGGAACCGTGTCAAAAGCTTTGCTGAAATCTAAGTAGATTACGTCTATAGCTCGTCCCTGATTCAATTCTCCTGTCACCCAATCAAAGAATTCAATGAGATTCGTTTGGCACGATTTCCCTTTGGTAAAACCATGTAATGGTGCTGGGGCCGCTTGATAACAGTGATCATAATATGATCGGATTTGTTATTAGCTTTGAAGTAAGTATACATAGGAAATCAAATACTACTAAGCATCCTAGAATACTTTGGGATTGGCGGAACTGTACTTAGCTGGATCAAGGGTTTCCTAACTACTAGAACATACCAAGTGAAATCAAACACGAACATATCATCACCATGGAAAGCAGATTGTGGAGTACCCCAAGGATCGCCTTTATCACCGCTCCTTTTCAACCTAATGATGATCCCACTAGCCAAGTCCTTATCCAATCAAGGCCTTAACCCGTTCATTTACGCAGATGAAGCGAATGCTACATACCTGTAGAAGGTATTCTCCGAGGACAGCAGGCTGATTGTTCTCACTGATGGGTTGACGTCCTCGGCAGCCCCCTCCATCGGAAAAGTTTACTAGCAAAGGCCTTTGCTAGTCCTCGCGCGCCCATGCGCACCGCGCATGCGCGGCCGTCTTC